>NW_007730027.1:137606-150084 GCF_000696425.1 Galeopterus variegatus
CTGTATGTGGGATCCGAACCCTCGGCAGGAGCGCTGCCGCGCTTCATAAGCGGCGCACTGTAGCAGTGCACCACCGGGCCGGCCCACAAAGATTTTTCTGATCCAGAATACTTGAGGTTATAATCCCATTCCAGACTGAGAGTAATTGATTTAGGAGAACCTTCTAATTGTATAAAGAGATACAAAAGAGATAGGCTGTTCAAGTGATGTTTCATTTGGCTAAGCTAGGATTAGAGAACCTAGGTGTCTTGGCTCCCACTTCAGTGTGTCTTCTACTCTACTTGAAATACTGACCTAGAAGCAATCTTTAAAGTCTACCAAGCAGCATGTGAAGCAACTTTATGTCAGTGTGTTCGTTCCTTTGTCAATCAATTCCACAAACATTTATTGAATGCCATTCTACAATAGGCTCTAGAGATGCACAGATGAATTAGAAACATTTTCAACCTTCATTATCTAATAGGGGAGACAAGCACAGACACTGTGGGTAATTCATTCTATCTAGGAAGATTGGGGGATTTCTTCATGTCAGAGATGATGTCTGAGTTAAAGTGATGAATGCATAGCACTTTGATGAGGGAATAAGGGTAAGGCATTCCAGGCTTGTTAAGAAAGTGTAGAAAATAGCCATGGATATGACTGGAGAGCAGGCAGTACAGCCAGGAATAGAAAGAGATAAGGAAGGAAACACTCTGACTTTTCAAGGGCCTTTATCTGAGAAATTAGGGATATTTAACTTTGAAAAAAGCTCTATCATAGTATTTTTTGAGGCAGATGTCTTGAGAAAAGTCTTCGAGACCCATAGCTTTACAAACTACTTGTTATATGCCATATTTCTCTCTCTGAAAAACTTTCATTACAGTGTCATGAAACATTTGGCCTGGAATATAACAAGTTTCCAAATTCTATTTGGGAGTTTTATAGAGAACTCATTCTCTTTGTTCATAATATATTCTGTTCTCCCTTCTTCTACTCAGACACTTTAGTAAAATTTAAAGACTTCTAGAAAATGAAAAGTAGCTTCTAATGAGTAAGAAAGAAGCTCTGCTTTAATTGATTGCATAAGCAACATAATTGCAATCATAAAAATAAAATTTATATTACAATTTTTCAGTACACTTAAAGTAAAAAACCTGAAATACACCTCTTAGGATGCAGACTCACCTTTAAGTAAAGAGTAAGTCCCCAGTCTAGACAGTGAGCTCTACCTGTAAACAGGAGGCATGACTGAGAAGCAGACCTTGAATTCATTTGCTACCCCCATTGCCTCCTTCCCTCATCAGCGTCTCCTGGGAAGGGCAATGAGCAATGCCACCTTTCCTTTTCCTCAGGGATTTGAAGGTTATCTCTCCCCTCACTAACATTTCAAGTTTCCTGGGAAAATGAAATTAGTTCTTTTTCGCTAAAATGTGGTGACACTTGTTAAACAATGAGTAATTATATTAACAGCATCAACTGAGGCCCATTGGAATAAGTGCTCAGGAAAGAAAGGGATAGATTGAAAAAGAATATGACTACACTCATTAAAAAGCAAAAGGCCAATAAATTAGAATCAGAAACATGAGTCTGAACTCATGTTTACATTAATATAGATAGATATGGATGGATACAGAAGTAATTATAGGTTTGTGTGTATATATGAGCTAGTATACATATATATTTCCTGGCTCTGTCCACTGAAAGGGCCTAGAAGCAATGACACCCCAGAGTGAGCACACCCAGCACCTACATCTTGGTTTCTAATACCATTCTCTAGGGCTCCTTGGAGAAATGGCTGCTCTAGGATTGGAGTAGGGAATATACAAGATGAGGCTAACATATCTTATAGTACTAGAAAGTAAGGAAGTCCTAAAAAACAAAAAAAAAACCACAGTAATGGGAGCATGTCAAAGGGACACATGAACCAATTAAAAGATTTCCCAATGGCCAAAGCAGGAACAATTTGAACAACAAAATAAATAATGTAGTACTTGATTATATCCCAAAGTATAAAATAAATATCCATGAATCCATACTGATATAAATAAATGATTGAATAAATACAGAAATGAAGAAGAGAAAAATCTCCTGTACAGAATAATTTTAAATAATGTACACAGATACTCCCCCACCAAGCAGGTGGAGCTCAATTCACCACCAAAACCACGATCACCACCCCTTGAGTGTGGGCTACTCTTGAGGACTTACTTCCAAAGAGTACAGTATGGAAAGGGGAGGAAAAGTAACTTTACAGTAGAGGAGGCTGACAAACGTTACCTTGGCCAGGTGATTAAGGTTAACATCATTTATAACAATCATGTTGATAGCATAGCATGTACCTTAGATATGATGTGATAATAATGGCACTTCACCTCTGTGATCTTCCTTCCCAAAACCCATAACCACACTCTAACCATTAGATAAACATCAGACAAACCCAAATTGAGGAACATTCGACAAAATACCTGGTCAGTACTCTTCAAAACTATCAAGGTTATCCAAAACAAGGGAAATCTGAGAAAGTGTTGTAGAAGAAGCTATGGAGACATGAGAAGTAAATATGTTATGGTATCCTGAATGATAGATGGATAGATAGGTAAACAGTTAACTTTGTACCCTATAGAAAATTATACATATTATTTAAACATCCATGGAACATTAAAAATAATTGACCAGTTTTAGGGCCCTAATAAAATATAAAACTTCTCAAAAACAGAAATTATACAGGATCTTTTTTTCCTTTCTACACTGCAATACAGAATTAATAGGACACTGGTTGAGTAAATTATAGAACATAAAAAAGGTCCCAACAACTTTACTTTTAACATGCCTGTCTGTGGGCAACTCAGACTGCTCAGATCTTTTTGTACTCAGAATTTTTCAGATTTTTTTTTTTCTTAACTTGTGAAAGAAAACTTTTAGATTCTTGCATGATTACTGCAATATAAACTTTACTTTTAAAGTTTATTTTCCTTCCTAAATATTATACAGTTTATCTTTTTACTGGGCACTCTTTTTCATCATTTGATGTGTTTTGAGCTGAATTTATAACCCCTTTCTGCTCCATTGCAAGAAAGATAACATTTGCCTTTGTTTGTGGATCATTCAGGAACCAAAAATGGAACTCAAGCTTTATAATTTTATAGAAAAGTAGTATTAGTATAGATTTATTTTTGGTGTAACATAAGGGGATTTCTGTGATTTTCTTAGAATTAAAAACTAAGACGACTTTAACAGTAACCTAAATTAGTATTTGTTGATCTTTTCTTTTCTTCATGTCTAATTTTATATATTTATTTGGTGGCTAGCCAGTACAGGGATCCAGCTGGCCAGTCCATGTCTAATTTTTATTTTTAAAAATTCCTATTCCTTTATCCCTGAAATCCTTGTCTGTCTCTCTAGGGAGATGTGCCTTAAGAACACTGATATACGAAAGACAGTCTATCTCTTCATATATCCATCAGTAAAGAACTTTATTTACAGTGATTATAGCATAAAAACTACAGATAACTCTTTTTTTTTGCTATCTAAAATTTAAATTATAATATTGAATATGATGTTCCAAATTAAACATGATCCACCCTCAACTTCCAGGGATTTTGTTATGGTCAAGAATCACTGGTCTGAATCAAACCTTCATTTTACAGTTAAGAAAACTGAGACATAGAGAAGTTAAACAAGTTCCTCAAAATCACATTGTGAAGTAATGACCAATTCAAGTTTTGATTCATAGCACAATGTTCTTTCACTTAAGTTTGTTGCAAAGTGGAACTTGAGGAAAAATAGAATTTTAGAATAGAAATGGAACTAGAAGTATTTCTCTCCTATTAAGAGCACTCTATTCAACCAGATTAAAATTCCTTGGTCTATGTGTGTTAATTTCATACTGAACTATTAAAAGCACAGAAAATTAATTTACCTTTTGTAAAGAAATCCTACTCCTCCAATCATTCCCTCCTTCTACAGTGCCTCTATGATAGAAAATGGTTACAGAATTCTAAATTCTGGGCTGGCCCGTGGCTCACTCGGTAGAGTGCGGTGCTGATAACACCAAGGCCACGGGTTCGGATCCTATATAGGGATGGCCGGTTTGCTCACTGGCTGAGCGTGGTGCTGACAGCACCAAGCCAAGGGTTGAGATCCCCTTACCGGTCATCTTTAAAAAAAAAAAAAAAAATTCTAAATTCTATTGTTGGAAGCTTTTATAATCTCACGGAATTTTTCAAGGCACAAAGAGTACAAACTATCCCAGTGGCAACATATAAGTTCTGTGTTGTTCTATCAAAAACAGCTGATAAATCATTCCCTGGTCTCTTCAGGACACCTCTCCTAATCAGCTCAACCATGAAGATAGCAACTTTCTCAAACTAGTAACATGAATAAGTTATTGTTAGAATTTTTCATGCCAAAAATTAGAGTGATAGTAATTGCAGAGAGTATGGAATGACAATGCCTTTCAATGGATTCACAGCAAATTTCAAATTGCTACAAGGTAAAAGGGAAAATCTTCCTACAGATTAAAATTAAGAGATAGGAAACCATGTATGAAGGGGAAAAAAAGCAGTTCAGCAGGAATAATGGCAATGTTTCCTAAGACCTAGTTCTACTGAGTAGTGCACAAGCAGAAAAAAAATCACTATTAGAGTAAGGTGAATGAGGATTTTATTTGTTTGAAGTACATGAAACATTTTAAAGAACACTAAATTTGTAAACTAAGAGACAGCTCTTCCATACATTCAGCCCTACAGATTCTCTCTCAACATATTTTACTTTAAACTCCAGGACTCAGTTTCCTCGGGTGTCTAAAAAGAAACTTAAGCTAGATAGTAGGTTTCCTCAAGCTATAAAATTTGTTTCCATATAGCAAATTAATTTCTAAATAGTAATTGCTAAATATAGCCTTCAAAAAAAAATCACATCAGGAAAAGAAGAACAATATTGGTAATAATAACAACTTGCTAAAAATAATGGCCTGTATCTCTTAATTTGTTCTGATTAACAGTAGTAAGTTAGCAATTGTGAAATGAAGGTGAATTTATAAACTTTAAATGGAAATCCAGACCATAGTAGTATTATAGAAATGATTATAATACCTAGCTATGTTGACACGATTTATGAAGGACAGCAACATAGTAATGCTTTTTTCTTTAGAAAATGAAGAAAACATTTATTTTGGAAACAACAAGTTCACACAAAGATTAGAGGTAATAACAGCAAGACTAAATTTCTTCTGGGCAGGACATACATGAGGTATATACGGAATGGTCATTTTCATCTATATTTCACTCCCATGAAACAAAGTAATCTTCATCACTCTTAGCATAGGTTTGTTTTTAATGCTGTCAAATTTTGAGATGACCATATCCCAGAATACACTACTTAGTGGTGTCACTTAACTCATTCTTTCTCACTATCAGACTTGGAAAGGCAGCATAGTATAATGTGGTGGTTTTCAAAAAAACTTTTTAAAAAAAGTAGAAAAATTGTCTTCAAACAAATTATATAACAATACAAGTAGAACAGCTCTGACCGAAGACAAAGGGGGATGCAGAGGTTACCATATTGCAGCCTCGCCTTCTCCCTGAGGTGGCTTCCTGAAACTCTGGGGCTTCCAGAAAGACAGCCGCCATACCTCCGTTGTGCTAGAAAACACATGGGGTTTTGAGTCCCCTGTAACTGGGTTTAAGTCCCAATTCTACACCTTATAAGCTGTGGAATGCTGGGAGAGTTACTTAATATCTTTGAGATTTTACACACATGTATGTGTGTAAAGGGGTTGAGGATAATAACTAACATTACTATTTAGCATATCAATATATATCAGTTCACTTCACTTTTGTTTAAAATTAAACTTAAAACAATTTGTCCCGCCATCTAAAAAATGGGCAGAACAGCCGTTTCCAGAGATAGGCCTCCCAAAATTCAGGTTTAGATATTTCCAATTTGGCTCAGGTGTCTTTTCCTCTCTCAGGTTATTAGTGTCAAGTTTCTTCTTGTCCCAGGGGTTCTAACTATGGCTTACTACCATCCTTATTATATCTCGTTAACTCTTGATAAACACACACACAAATCAGCGGTTTATTATGAAAACTCTGTATGCATAGTGAATGTGCCATGGTTCTCATGTTTTTCTTTCCTAGACAAAGGAAATAAAAATGAGTAAACTTGTGGTTTTAAGTTTCAAATAGGACTATTGAAACTGTTCCTTCACATTACCTTTTATTACGCAGGTCACTGTTATTTTTACCTTGGAGGACATTCTTTCTTTTTTTTTAATCAAACTTGATTATATTTTCCCCGGAACTTAAATAACTATTTAGTTTCCTCAAAGCAAGACAAATATGTTTTTTTCTGATATAGCATTCGTTGGCTTGTTTTAATACTCCCAGCTCTTAATCTTAAGATGACGAGGGTGGATGGAGGATATAAAGACAATGTACAAGTAAAAAGGAGATGATATTTTGATTATTTTTTGGCAAATGCATTCATACTGATGATTATTCATTCAAGCACATTGGAGGCAATATTTACTGGTCTTTCTTGACCTTGGCATGATGTGTATAATCTCTCAAAAACTCTAGTTTTTTGGCATGATGGTTAAGAGTAAGGGCTCTGGAGATAGGCTCTATGAGTTAGAATCCTAGCTCCACTATTTACCTTGTGCAAGTTACTTAACAAATCTTGATGTTATTTCCTCATCTATGGAATGTGGAAAAACAGTTTGTCCCAACATTTAATAGTCTCTACCTCAGAGGGTTGGTGTGAGGATTAAGTGAGTTAAAAATGTTAAAAACTTAAAATATTGTCTGGCACATAGCAAGCACTCAATCAATATTATCATAATTTATATTTGTGAACTGGTGTCCATTCTTATTCATCAAGAATCATCAGATGAGCTTCTATTCTATGCCAGGCATAGTGATAGACACCTCAGTTACTAAAATAAATCATCCATCATCCTTACCCTTAAGAGCTTACAGCAGAGTAGAAAGAAAAAGACTTGCTGCTTTATCACACACGTTCTTAACTTGAATAGGATTCAGGGAGTCTGTGAACTTGGATGAGAAAAAAAATTACGTCTTTATTTATACCAACCTCTAACTGAAATTTAGCATTTCCTTCAACTACTAATACAGGCAACAAATCACAGTAGCCTTAGTGGTACCTGTGGTTTTGTTAACAAGAGAAATCACAGATATTTCTATATCACATTACAGTTCTTGCAGGTATCCATAGTATTATTTATCCTCATCACGACTTTGAAAGTTTGGTAGTTATCATATCAGACTGACCTACTGCTAGATCTTATTTAATACATTCATAAAGCAGCACTTATAGTACTACATCACAACTTTAGTTTTTGCTATTTTGGTATCAGCATTTTATTGTAATTGTTTTCCTTTATAATCTGACCAATTTTATACTTATGCATAAAAAAAAGGCATTCATAGACTTCATTAGACTACCAAGAGGTTCTAAAATAATGTTTAAAATCCCAGCACCGAAGTCTTTATAAGGTAAAGGACAGGCACTAATAAGAGTGAACAGGAAGGAATACAAAATGACTTTTTTTTCAGTAAGAGAAACTTGGTGGCCCTTAGTTTTTAAAAGAAATGAACTTAAAAACAGCCATATTATTGTACTTTATTAAGGATAACTTTATTCTAATTACAAAAGAGCATAGAAATTGGAGTTAGAAAACCTGATTTCAAGTCACAGCTCTGCCACTAAATGAGCAAGTCACTTAACCTCTCAGCCTTTTTTGTCAGCTGTAAAATGGAAATAATGCCAGCTTCACAGGACCATTATGAAAAAGTGAGATAATATCCATAAAATAACTGTAAGGTAACTGTAAGGTGTTAAAACAATTACAATTCTTCCTTTCTTACACACATATCTAGTCCTGTGTTAGGAAATATAAAAGAAATAGACAATAGCTTTGCTTTTTAGGAATTTATAGTTCAATTCCAGATATAACATGAAGGCAAAACCAAATAAAACCCCTAGAAGTTAATCCAAATTCAGTGTAAGGTAGAGGAATTGATAGTGAATTGGCATCACAAATCTCAAAAACAGTTGTCCCCCCAAATTTAGAAATAATAACGAAATAAATAAGCTAGCCACACATGGGACTAACCTTGAGATGATCTGTCAATGTTTTGCCTATCTGATTAAGAAGACTGTAATGTAACTAAGATAATCATTCAATTAATTCTAATTTATCCAAGGTAATAAAAAATTTTCAATGTTCTACATACATTCTAAACAAAGGAGAATCCAAAAGTGAGAATTTATTACTATGCTTCTTTTATAGCATGGTTGGCTTTGATTTTCATGACAAACGTTAGTTAGCTACTGCACATCCACGCCTATGCTCATGCCCAAGCCAAGAACACTACCATGGTGTTCTGAAAGGAAATAACCTTCAAGAACATTCCAACTCCCTTAGCTCCATTTCTCTGTTCATAATAGATTTATAATAATCTATCACTTGTTTTCTCTCATTGTACCTGTTCCTCCATTTCCTCTTCCCCCCAAAATAAGAGAACCCTGTACAAATAATGAAGACCGGTCATTTGGGCAGTTATATTTAGTGTTAATAAGTTAGCGTTCTGGTTTATAACTTGATATTTTGTGATTTGCTTAGTGTGATTTAATTCTCAGACCCTGGTTGAATTGATGAAACCTCATTTTCTGATCCCGTAAAGCTGAAGACGAGCAGTTTACAAAGATCTAAAAACCCACAAACCTCTGTTGGGTGGCATTAATTAGAGAAGGCTTATTTCAGAAATCTAAAAAACAAAAAAACACCCACCTCTTTTTGTGGGGGGAAATAAAAAAACAATAGAGAAAGTACAGTGAATAGTATAATGAACAAGAAAGCATTCTGAACTTTTTTTCTGAATATAAAATATAGGCTATACTTAAATCAGCAATAGTTATACCTAATTTCAGATGTGTTCTTGAAATGCCAAATTTTATATTAAATGCATCATTTGCAGAGCTCACTTTCTTAAGGAGCAAATGCTTTGATAAAATCAGTACTTTAGATATTTAAATAACCATTCCAAAGATAACTAGTTTTGTAAACAACGTGAATAACATTCCAAAGACATCTGTTTTGTAAACAGTGTTTTGCAGTTAACTATAGAGAACTCAAAGTAGACTTATGAAAAATGCTATTGAAAGTATGAAATGGTTCTATGTTTATAGGTTGGAATTTCTGAAGATGTTTCATTTTAATGTAACATAAGATCACAGTATTTGAATTGGAAGAACATCTTTAGAGAACACCTTATCCAACCTGAAGTTCAAATCTTAGAGTATTATTAGCTCAACTCCAGACCAACCTGTACCAGGACAGAATCGGGCCTATGCATGTATCTGAAGACCCGCAAAATATCGGATTCCCTTTCAAGTTTTTGAGCGCAAAATGAATAGATTCTCAAGAAGAGTGTACGTACTTCTACGAAATCACCCAGTTTATTCCTCTGACCACTCCCATGGTGTCTGGGGGGAAAAGTCCAATATCTAGGCTTTGCTTTCATCATGTTGAGAAGCCACAACCACTCTCAGTAACGATCCTGAAGTTTCTCAGCACCTACAGAAAATAGTTTTCCTCCTTTCTAGAAGACATCCCCGCAACAATATAAATTGCTCCCTTTGGTGGGGTCCAGCCGCATCCCACGGCAGCAGTCGCAACACTTCTGCTGTGCCGCGTGGGATCCGGCCATGGGTGGCTTGGGGCACGTGCTAAAGAGGCGACAGGGGACGCGATCAGCGCCCCGGAATCTCTCAGCTGAGAAGCGACCACGACCGTGGGCACGCCGACCCCCAGGTAGGCCCCTTCCCGGAAAGTTAGAGACTCGATGAGCTGTAATGGATCTCAGTTCATTTAACAGGCCCCTCGCCCCCAGATCCTCAGAGGCCCGCCTCTCTTCAGGGGTCCTGTACCCCCCTGGGGGCGGTGACTGACGACGCTCAGAAGGCGAGAAACGGCTCCCTAAGCCGCTCGCTGGGTCCCTCTCTCCCCACAATGCACCGGGGCCAGCAGGAAGGCCGCTCCGACCCCTAATTTTCCCGCGAATTCAGTTCAAAGAGGCGGCCGGGCCCGCGATCGGCAGCGCGCACGGGCCAACCAAGCCGCGCCTCCGCGAGAAGCGCCTCCGCGTGACTGACGGGGGAATCCGCGGGCCAACAGGCTGGGCGGCCGGGCGGCGCGCGCTCCCGCCGGCCAATCAGAGCGCCGGGCGGAGGACGTGGGCGGAGCGAGGCCAGGGTAGGGTGAGCGGCCTCCGAAGCGGAGCGGGGCTCTGAGGAGACACTTTTTTTTCCTCCCTCCTTCCCTCCTCTCCTCCTCCCTTCCCTTCCCCTCTCCTCCCCTCTCTCCTCCTTCCCCCCTCGGCCCGCCGGAGCCTGCTGGGGCGAGCGGTTGGTATTGCAGGCGCTTACTCTCCGGGGCCGCCCGGCGGGTAGCTGGCGGGGGGAGGAGGCAGGAACCGCGATGGCGCCTCAGAAGCACGGCGGTGGGGGAGGGGGCGGCTCGGGGCCCAACGCGGGGTCCGGGGGAGGCGGCTTCGGGGGTTCGGCGGTGGTGGCGGCGGCGACGGCTTCGGGCGGCAAATCCGGCGGCGGGGGCTCTGGAGGCGGCGGCAGTTACTCGGCCTCCTCCTCCTCCTCCTCCGCGGCGGCGGCGGCAGCGGGGGCCGCGGTGTTACCGGTGAAGAAGCCGAAAATGGAGCACGTCCAGGCTGACCACGAGCTTTTCCTCCAGGCCTTTGAGAGTGAGTGTGTATGAGGCTTTGCGGGCAGCAATACCACTCTTGAAGCATTCGGGGCACCGGACACTCTGCTGAGCCCCCGTCCTTACCCGGAGCCCACTTGGTTTGGGAGTGGAGGGGGAGATGGAAGGGGATGTTCCCAGTTCGGGGATTACGACTCCTGGGGACCCGAAGTCCAGGGCCTTTGGGGGAGATAGCAGAGGGCGTCCAGGGCAGGTTCTTGGCTTCCCGAAGATTTACACAACAGGTTCGGCACTGGGGGCCCACAGGCTTCTTTTAGATGGAGAGGTTACTGTTGAGCCGAGGATGCAATCAGATCCCGATACTAGTTCTTGTTTTCTTTCATGCCTTTCGTACTCCAGGAGTACAAGGGTTTCGGTTGTAGGCTTTGAGGGGCAAAATTAAGGGGGATGAGTGTAATTAAACCGACGAAATTGTCAGTAGTGTAACTTGGTGCTGCACGTTAACATGGCACCTTTGGATGCTTTAAATCTTTCAAATCTGTGCACCCATTTTATGGGTACGTAAACTGAGACACGTAGTGCTAGTCAGACATTTACTTTCCTGGAGACGACCTTGTCTCAGTTGCGGGACATTTTCTTATATCAATTTCTGTTTTTAAGGTCTGTTTGGAGGATGAAACTATGACTTAATTTGAAAAGGAGTGCAAGGTGTCTGGAGACAATAGAATTTATTTTTTAAAAATTATGGCTATCAGTTTTCTTAACTGTTCTTTAATGAATGTTTTATCCTGATTGTTTTCCTTTTTTGCTTTTGTGTGGCTGTTGTGATTTAGTTGATCTTTAATAGCTAAATATCTTACAGAAACTTGAATTAACTCGGCTCTACCGCCTAATGTCTTTATTTACAATTTTACCGTGGCATATGTTAAGGGCATGGTATCAGCTGTGCTTGGAAAGACATTACATTGTTTAATATCCTTCCTTCATTCTCTCTCATTACTGCTTCATGAAATTCTAATTGGAATTTAATACATGGAATTTCAGTTTTTATTGAAGCGAATATTGAACCTGCTTTGGAGAGATTAGTATTATTCTTTTGATTAAAATATTTTCAAAAATCTGGAAAGGCTTTTGAAAATTGGAAATATGATGGAGAACTGAAGAGTAGTGGCGACAGTAAACATACTTGTTAGTACCCCTTCTAAAATATCTCATCTCCTTTTAGTTTAATTTGAAACTAAAACTAAACTAACTGAAGATGAAGTGGAAATTTTAAAGTTCTTTCTAAAAGTTATGAGAAGACAAGTCCTGCAGGAAAGATTTAACTGTCTGCTTTCAAATATGTCCACCTTGGGGAAGTCAACTGTCATTAAGATCTACATCTGGTCACAAAACAATCTGATTCTTCTCTAATACTGATCTCAGGAATATTTAAGTGCTTTAATGTAATTATTAATATAGTTATTCATATTTAGTTTATTTTGATTCAGTTTTATTTAAAGAAACACGATTAGGGGATGGCTGGTTAACTCAATTGGTTACAGCATGGTGTTATAACACCAGGATCAAATGTTTGGATCCCCATACCTGCCAGCCACCAAAAACTAAAATAAAATTTAAAAGAATAAAGAAATGTGTACTAATAGGTCATTAATGTAAGTGGTATGATGGCATATGTATATATTTTTCATCTTTAAGTTCTCTGTAACAAACTTTAACTTTTTTTTTTTTTTTTTTTTTTTTTTTTTAAAATGG
>NW_007730027.1:150486-185556 GCF_000696425.1 Galeopterus variegatus
CTTTTTTTTTTTTTTTTTTTTTTTTTTTTGTAAGATGACTGGTAAGGGGATCTCAACCCTTGGCTTGGTGTTGTCAGCACCACGCTCAGCCAGTGAGCAAACCGGCCATCCCTATATAGGATCCGAACCCGTGGCCTTGGTGTTATCAGCACCGCACTCTACCGAGTGAGCCACGGGCCGGCCCAACTTTAACTATTTTTTAATTCAACTAATTCTAACCATTAAAAAGACTGCTTTGGGAATCTGTCACTGGTTAAAAAAAGATGTGAGGTAGTTTTACATATTGAGGTAATACATTGAGCAAAATAGAAAAAATTTAAAATATAGTTAGAAATATTGAGAATTTTAGCTGCAACTTGTGTTTGTCTTTTTTCAATATTGACTGAGTTTCATCATATCTGTATTAGGATGTCTGGGAAATAGTTTTATTCTGTTTTGGCTGGTTACTGTACAAATTTTTTAAATGACCAATTAAGTGAAATTTGTAGCTTGTTTGGTATGTCAGATCCAACCACATCATCTCAGCTACGTTTTGGAAGGAGATGAGTTATAAGTAGTTTAAATTAGCTACATTAAATGAATATAACTACTAATATTCGGTTCTGCACAGTAACAATAGCTACTGTAGGAAGGTGTAAGAACAAGATTGTACAGTACTTTAAGTTTAAAGGTAGATGAATTTTGTCAATGTATGCCATAGATTGAATGTCTTTTGATCTTATTGTGCATACTAATTTTCTTGGTGTAAATATTTAGTATATGATTTTCATAACAGGTAGTTGGTTTGTATTGGTTATAACATGGGCTCTGTTGATATTTTCCTGACATGTTAAGTAACAAGTAAATTTAGATGATGTTTGGGTTTTGTTTCCTGTTACCTAGAGCCAACACAGATCTATAGATTTCTTCGAACTCGAAATCTCATAGCAGTAAGTAGTCAATGAAATTCATTAATATTATTTCTTTCTTATAACTTCATCTGTATTTAATTTTAATATTTTTAAAACTTTTTTTATAGCCAATATTTTTGCACAGGACTCTTACTTACATGTCTCATCGAAACTCCAGAACAAACATCAAAAGGTACATTTTATTAATCTTATTTCAAGCTGATCAAACCATGTTAAATTTTTATTTTAAAGTACCATTTCCAGATAAAGATTAAATATGAAAACTGAAGTGAGAGTGACTGGTTGAATTGGTTACAAAGTGATTTTTAATAGTATCATTTTTGTAAATCCCAGTTTATTACTAGGTCTTTTTTCCTAATAGAAATGATTTAGTAGTGAAGTGAATGAAGTGATTTTACTGACTCATGTTTTTACTTTGTGGCACTAGTTTTTTTCAAGTTTGGTAGAAGTTGAAGATTTAAATGTTTAGTGTAGGGCGCAGGGTAACTATGTTTGATACATAAAATTTTAACAGTTAATTTTTGAATATTTCTTATATGCCTAACAGTAAAGAATTAGCTTCTATAATGATAGGTTCAGAAAGTCTCATTTATATCTTTGGTGGTGGTCTTACTGAAGGGAAATACTTTTGAAGTCAATAGGATGAATGTTCTTAAAAAACAAGAGGTCTTAATCATCTGGTCTTAAAGTGGAGTCTGGAGGTATGGGACAGAGCTTATTTTTGCTGTGTAATATTTGGCACTTAACCATATGTAATTATGGAATGCAAGTTTCTTGTCCTAGGTGCAAGATTATATTTTTTTAGCATATCAAGTGAACAAATTTAAATTTAAAGGAGAGAACTTCCATTAAGCATTTAGTGGTGTTGTAGTCTTGTCTTAGTGAAACCATTAACCTATCTTAATATACTTTGAAACTAAACTCCTTAGGCTAGAATCCTATTGGTTATTAAGTAGGTGTCATGTTTCTATAGCAAGACATAGTTGAATTTTGTAAGATACATATAGGTTTATTTTGAAGGGTCGAAATGTTAAAACTGTTTGCCTTTTGGCAATCTTTCTGAGTCTAGAGAGAGAGAGAGAGCATGTGATCCTTGAATTTAGTAGGTGAAAATTGCTAAGGACCCAAATAACTAGGAAAGAGGAAACAGGCAATAGAATTAGATTTGTCAGTTCTTTACCTATCTATTCCATTATTTGATCTATGCCAGGGTTCAGCAAACTTTTCTATAAAGGACCAGATAATAAATACTTTATCTGGAGACAAAATTGAGGATATTGGGCCAGCCCGGTGGCGCACTCGGTAGAGTGCGGCGCTTGGGAGTGTGGTGGCGCTCCCACCGAGGGTTCGGATCCCATATAGAGACTGGTCCACTCACTGGTTGAGCGCGGTGCGGGCGCGACACCGAGGGTTGCGATCCCGTTACCGGTCACAAAAAAAGACAAAAAAAAAAAAAGGAGAAAAAAAAATTGAGGATATTATGTAGATAATTAACATAAAAAGAAAGTAAAATGTCCATAAATTTTTTATTGATGAAAATCAAAATAGAACAATATGAAGTATAATACTTGTAAAACAAGCCTACTATTGAGAAATGTAGAATTCTTTTATTTTTGTGGGGCGGGGGTAATAACATTTTGCTTAATTGGGGGTTCAGAGTTAGTATTCTCTGCCATATCAACTGCTAATGTTCATCTGTAAAAACCATTCTTAGCTTGTGGGCTGTACAAAAATAGGCAGCAGGCCAGATTTGGCCCATGATCCTCAGTTTGCTGACCCTTGATTTATTCTATAAAACTAGGAAAATTTGATTAAATGAAATTCTTTCCTCCCCCCATTACAGTCTTTTTAATATGGAAGGTCAGTTAAGTTGTTACCTAGGATACTGCCCGATTTTAATTTTATTTATTTATTTGGTGGCTAGCCTGTACGGGGATCCAAACCCTTGACCTTTGTGTTATAAAGCCACGCTCTGATGATTTTAATTTTAAAAGTGATTTATCTTAAAATAAGTTTGAAGGGCTGGCCGGTTAGCTCAGTTGGTTAGAGCACAGTTTATAACATCAAGGTCAGGGGTTCAGATCCCTTGTACAGACCAACCACCAAAAAAAAAAAAAAGAAAGAAATAGGTTTAAGTTAATCCATAAACAAACAAAAAAATACACATTTAAAATCTAAGTTCATTATTTTCCTGTCATGTTTGTTTATTAGACTATTTGTCTGATTGTGGGATATGTTTCTGTTGTCTGACAGTGGGTGGAGATAGTTTTTAAAGCTTGGTAGTAGAAACTGATTTTCTTAATTAATTATTGCCCATTAGGTTTTAAAAATATTGTCTTTGGGGAATTTTGAAGCAATTTACCATCCAAAAAGCATTTAAATCCCACTTAGTTTATTTCTATACAAAATGCATAGCAATTGCTTAATTCTGTTATTATATACCTGACTTTATATATAAGACATTAAGACTAATTTTTAACAAATTATATAGCACAACTGATATCTTCAAATGAATGCTGTCATCTTCAAAGTAGTTGGTTACTTTAGAAGGTGGCAAATTTAACCAGTGATTGTGGTCTTTTCTCAAAATGATTTTGAATGCCTTTCTTACTATTAACAACAATGTAGTATCCATTGTTGAAATAATTGTGTCACTTCCTTTAAGGTCATGCTCTCAGTTTTAATATTAATTCTGATATATTTGTTAAACTCATCTTGTACTGTAGTCTCACTTCTTGGAGGTATTCAAATTCTATAGGCTAACTCTATTCTGACATAGTGGAAATATTGGTGAAGAGAAGGGCATCTTTTACTGAATCCATTTTAGGTTTCTGAACCCTCCTAAGAAAATTTCCTGAAATTTCTTGAATTTTTAAAATATTCTCCTTTTCGATGACCTTTTGATAATAATTTCCCTTGTTAAATCTGAGCTACAGTAGCATTACCTTTTCTAAAGAACAGAAATACTTGATGTTGGAGGAGGGCTGCTTTTGTGTAGTTGCTTATGTGGTTTGTCTTTTTTTTTTTCCTAAGGAAGACTGGGTTACCTTTATGATCTTACCTATTTCACATGGTTGTTAATATTCAATTTCTCTGTTCACTTCTTTTATATACAACTTCATAATGTTGGAAGAGATGAACCTTGGGCCTTACAGTCATACCTTTCTTTCTACAGATAGAATTTCTTCTTAATCATTGCATAAAAATAAACAAGTTTCTGGTAACTTCACAACCCTCCTTAGTAATAACTTTCAGTATTTATAATGAACAGTTCTTTGTAACTAGCCTAGCAGAGTCCTACATTTTTCTTCTTTATTCTCTCTTATCTGTGGAGATTGAAAATGCATTGCACTTCTTACTGTGCTCTATTGGATGAAACTTTGATATAGATTTTAGTAACTCTAAAGGTAAAGAGAGAAACTTTTTTTTTTGATCTTTTGTTAATGGAGGCTATTTATTCACCTGAAACATAGATAGTATCAATTCTGCTCTTCCTATCAGTATTTTACTGTAATATATTTGCATTAACATTTCTCTACTAATAATTTTTATTATAGTAGTAGAGTACAATAGCTGTTTTTGAGGAACAAGCATATTGGTAATTTGTAGTATCTGTATTCAAGCATTATAAAATACTAAGTTAATGTGGAAAACTTTAAGCTTTCAATTCCTATTTGAAGAGAATACATGAGTATAAAGAAAAATATTTGTTTCTGATTGACTAGTTATATGTAGGTTTAGATTTTTAGCCTCTATCTGTAGGACATATCACAGACCACCTTAAGAACTAAGATGAGGCCTGTTTTACAATCCATTCATTCTTTCATTGCTTTGGGAGATTATACTTGAAGTTTCTATATTATGGAAAAATTACTTTTTTCTCTTAAACGTGTCAAGTTAAAAGCTATGAATTTTATTATGATTTGATGGGTATGTTCCCTGACTTCAAAAAATTTTCATGAAGTCGACAACCCATCTTTTTATGTGACATTTAGGCTATATTATCTCTGAGGATGTCTTACGAACTTCAGATATATTTTATAGAATATCCGTTTTTATGAGATGGTGCTAGCTATATTTGTTGGATTGCTTAATAGAAGTATGAATGTTTCAAAATATACATAATTTGCATTTGTTTGGCTCAGTTCAACAGATGCTTGAATACCTACCAAGTATAAGGCACTATGCCAAATACTACATGGCTTTCCTTGAAGAAAATCCATCACTGCCCTTCAGGAGTTTATAATCTAGTAGGAGAAATAAAATATTTATACAAGTTACACATGTAGGAGATTAAATGTCAAAATAAATATAAACCAAATGCTGTAGGTAAGGAGAAATCACTCAGGTTTGGGAATGATTACAAAAGGTTTCATGAAAAAGTTAGCATTTGAGATGGGGCTAAAAGGCTTGTCTGCTGTAATGTAATGTACTGGCTAACCAACCATAATTTTATCATACTAAAAATCAAAATTAGATTTCCATCTTGACCATTATAGTGACAATAAAGTGTAATTTGTTTGTTTTTGCCAGTTGAGAAGTGATTATTTTGTTTATCTGTTTCTTCCAGGAAAACATTTAAAGTTGATGATATGTTATCAAAAGTAGAGAAAATGAAAGGAGAGCAAGAATCTCATAGGTAAGATAACCTATCAGTTTACATTAAGTGATATCCTTGAGGAAAGAGGAAAAATTGTAGTGATCATTTCCTTTGTGATCACCTCAGTATCATGAGGAGTTAGAAGGAACCTTAGAGGTCAGTTGGTCCAAAGTCCTACACAAGTCAGGAATTAACTCCTGTAGCATCCCTGGCAGAGAATCCTTAAGGCTCAGCTTGAATACCTCCAGTGTTGGGGAACTTGCTGCTTTGTAAGGCAGCTGTATTTATTATTGTTTATCTCTATTACCAGTTTCTTGCATTTTGAATCAAAGTCTGTGTAACTTCTTCTTCTTCTTTTTTTTTTTTTTTTGTCTTTTTTCGTGTCCGGCAACGGATCGCAACCCTCAGTGTCGCGCCCGTACCGGACCGGCAACGGGATCGCAACCCCCGGTGCCGCGCCTGCACCTGTAGCAGTGCGCCACTGGGCCGGCCCCAAAGTCTGTGTAACTTCTGCAGTTGATCTTAATCCTACTGTCTCATCTAGGGAGGGATGGAGACTTACATTTAAGGTGTACTTACTATGTCCTAGGTGCTGTGGCAGGTGCTTTACAGTATCACATTCTCTTCTATGTAATCATCCTCAAATATGAGAGTGGCTCTCTTTTTTCCACCTTTTCCTTCCCAGTATTAAATCTCACATGCAAAATATTAATAACTATTTTATATTTGAAATATGCTTCTCACATGATATTTCAGAAACTTGACCTTTGGATAGAATCTACTTATTGTATTTACATGTATACCCAGAACAATCCCTAAATGTTCTGACTAGCCTAAAATCTGCCTACTCTAGACAGTATGCTTTCATTTATTCTTTGATGTGTCAACTGAAGAAAATTGGATATTATTCTAAAGAGAAACAGGAACTTGGGTAATGTTTGTTTATTCATTGACTACTTTTAAGGAGAATGCAGAATTAAACATGCTAGATTTTTTTCAGAAATGGAGTTGGAGAAATTTTAACAGTGTTGTTTCTTTTTCTTTTTCTTTTGAATTTTTAAGTCTTACCAGTTTAGATAGGATATACACTTAGTGGTGCTTCTTTTATGTTTTCTCATTGTTTTAGTGACTGATAAGAGACTAATAGTCACTTATATTTTAAATTTTAAATTTGGCTTTTGAATTAGGTGATTTTGTTACTTGAATTGTGAGATCACTTTAAATTTTATATCTTGCAGTCTCGTAGGATTGAAGTGTAATTTATGTTTCCATATGTAGGTAATCCTGACTTGTAAATAATTTGTAATAGTCCATGCTAGAAGCTGAGATCCTGAATCTTTAACTAGTCTGTCTGTTACTGCCCAAGGCATACCCTATGACACAGAACTGAGAATATTCCCAGTGCACACACATTCTGTTCGTTGCTTGAATTTGTATTCCAGATCTTTGTCTGATCAGATACCCTGGACAGAGCTCATGGGATCTTCAGGGCCTTTTTTACTTAAAGTATAGACTGTAGTCAGAGCCTGGTCTGACCTCCCTGCTTCTTTTTCCTGATCACCTTAATAGTTTGCCCTCTAGGCCTTTCTGGGTTCAAATGAGAAGGAAGAATGAACCAGCAAGAAGAAGAAAACTTGACCCTTTTCTTTATCTTAGCCATCAAGGTTCTGTGTTCATCACTGCTAAACTCTACTGCTGTCTCATTGTGACACTGGCTTTCATAAATATTACAGAGCTTCCATAAGAGTAGGTGTTGTGAGGGAGATATATTGGTCAGTTCTCTCTGAACAATTGTTTCTGCAATAATCTGGTTCCTTTTGACTCAGTGGGTTCAACAGCAACTCATAGAAACATCAGAGGATTATATAAAATTCCCGCTTGTAATTTTGGAAGACATCATTTTCAATTTTAGAGTCTGGCTGGGACCCATAAGTTGGACATTTCAAACCCCCAAGATTTTAATAATGCTCCCGGAGGTCCTGGTATAAGTTAGGAAAGTGCTTCATTTTAAGTTTACCCTCAAGACCCTATTTTATTAAGTTACTTCAGTGTATTTCTCATCTTAATTTTAGCAAAATCCTGTTCTACTATACTTATCACAGAGAGTTGTAGAAAGTACCCTAGACACCAGTATAATGCCAGTACTGTAAAATGTGGCTTGTAAAATCTGTTGTCAAATTCTTTTTTAAAAGAGAACAAAACAAATCTTTGTTGTTCCATGACATTAGTTAAAATTAAAGAAGTTAAAATTTTAAATCATATACAAAAATATCACTTTGTACCATCTCAGAAATAGGGCTCTCATTCAGTTTGATTGGATCCTGGAGCTATTCAACAGCTGTAGACTGGGGGTCTTCCAATGAGATTTATTCTCCCCCCCCCCCCCCCCCCCCCCCCCCCCCCCCCCCCCCCCCCCCCCCCCCCCCCCCCCCCCCCCCCCCCCCCCCCCCCCCCCCCCCCCCCCCCCCCCAATCATATACAAAAATATCACTTTGTACCATCTCAGAAATAGGGCTCTCATTCAGTTTGATTGGATCCTGGAGCTATTCAACAGCTGTAGACTGGGGGTCTTCCAATGAGATTTATTCTCCCCCCCCCCGCCCCCCCGGCAGCTGGCTTTGATCCAGACCCTTGACTTTGGTGTTATTACAGGATTTATGTTCTTTTAGCACTTCCACAGTTGTAATATCTTCACTCCCAAGTCCAATACATTTCATTCCTCCAAAGTTCAAGGGGAATATCAAGAAACACAGAAAGCACATAGTACTGCAGCCCAAAAGTTATCAATCAAATGCCTGAACTAATTATGACATTTGTAGTGACTTGTTAGTAGAAGGAGCTGATAGAAAAAGGAAAAACATGGGACATTTCATGGTTTTTACTTCTCTGAGGTATGATTCAATTCTTGACAATAGTCCAGAATTTTTATTTGTAACCTTAAAACTCAATAATAAAGTCTACCATGTATGCAGGTCATTTCCTTTCTTGCAGAGTGGCTTCTGAAAACTCCAAAGCAATTAGCAAATTTTAGAAACTCATCGTAAGTCACATCACTAATTCCCAGGTTTTTACTGATGTCTCTCCTTGCTTTTTTGGTGTGATTATATATATTTTAAATATCTTTATTTTCTTTTTAGAATGTCTGATATAATGCCTTGTATCCTCTCCAGCTCTTGTCTCTGATATTCCAGTTTTGAATTTATTATGGATTTTGACCAAGCACTGTGGCTTATTAGAATAAATCTCTTGCCTTCCTGTAGTTGTCCATCCTAGCAGGATCCCAGGGGTTTCTTATGCTGTCAGTCCTACTAGTTTTGGACTTCTGTAGTCATAATTCTTTTTTTGTTGTTTGCTTTTTTTTTGGCAGCTGGCCAGTATGGGGATCTGAACCCTTGAACCTGGTGTTACAACACTGCACTCTAACCAACTGAGCTAACCAGCCAGTCCTGTAGTCATAACTCTTGACTTCTAAGTTCATCTCCACAGAGTAAAATGAAAATATTTCCACGATGTAGTTGCTTCCAAAAGTGTTTCCTGGGGCAAAATGAAAAGCAAATGTCTCCTCTCTTTTCCCCTTATTCTTCTTCCATTCCTGGTCCACTGTTTGTAGTTGAAGAAATACCCTCAAAACTCTTTTTTCTTTCTTTCTTTCTTCTTCTTTTAACTAGAACTTTTATTAGGAATATTTTCAAGCCTGTGTTTTTAGTTGGTTGGTAAAGTAGTTGAAGAAATACCCTCAAAACTCTTTTTTCTTTCTTTCTTTCTTTTTCTTTTAACTAGAACTTTTATTAGGAATATTTTCAAGCCTGTGTTTTTAGTTGGTTGGTAAGGCAAAAAAGTGTCTTTTATCGCTTTTTATGTTTTTGTTAAAAATCTAAGCTTTTGAATTAGTAGTCTTCCTTTTCCAAAGATGTCCATTTCTAAGCATCTTTTTGTACAACAGCAAAGTCTGGATCTATGTTTGTAGGGGGATGTGAGGGATTCCCATTTCCTTAATGTGCTGTATCTAGGTACTATACTAAACCCTAGGAAGTATAATGATGAGCAAAACAAATGAAGGCTGTCTTTATAGGGCTTAGGTGTTTAGGGGGGAAAATCATATCATATAATAAGTGTTATAAAATAAGAGCTAGGAAAGAAAAGTATAGGGAAACGATGAATGTATAAAGCAGCAGAACCAGTTCTAATTTGAGATGTTAGATATGGGAATAATGGTCAGGGAAGGCTTCTCTGCAGAAATAAGATGAGATTTTAAAGGTGAATGTAGGAGTAAAATGGAGAAGGAGGATAAGCAGATATGTGGTTCTAGATAAAGAGAATATTATGCATACGGCATTTGAGGCCAAGGTAGCCCACTAGAGAGAGCAGCAGGAGTTGTATGAGAGCAGGCTTGAGCAGATGGCCATGGCCAGATGATGCAGGGTCTTGTGGGCTGTTAAGGATGTTGGTCTTAATCCTAAGAAAGTCATTAAATAATTTTAAATAGAACTATTGCATTAATGGGTTTTCCCTGTTCTTCCATTTTGTAGATTTAGCTGCATTTTTAAGTCTTTAAGCTGCTGCTTACTAAGTTGGTTGTATGTCTTTCCCACCATTAATAAGATCTTACGTCTTCCTTTTTCTCTCTCTTTTTTAAAACATTCCTGTCTTAACTATAAGGTTCAAAGTTGTTTTCAAATTGTCATCTTTTCACTCTTGTTTTAGTTCTTTTTTCAGAACCTTGGCCATAAATTTCTTTTTACATATTTGCTCCTGAGGTGCCTCATCACGTGCCACTGAGCATATCTGATTCTTAAAATCTGTTGTTTAAGAACAAATTTTTTTTAATGTTTTTTGTATAGTCTTTGGGTTTGTTTTAATCCTTTTATGCTTTTTCTACAGTACTTCTAGAAGATGATCCGTTTATGTGTAATAGACACAAACACACTGTACCCCATTCAACTTTGTCTTCTCACCACAGAATGTTCACTGTAAAATGCTCATGTGCCAGAGCCCTGTATTTTGAGATCCTGGATTCCAGAAAAAATGAGTAGCTAACATCTAACAATGTAGATGCCAAGTAGCTTAACAGACTTGTCCTGTTTTGAGGTATTATATCCATGACCCTAGAAATGAAAGCCTTGTGACTGCCACTATCAGATTACATGTACAAATTAGAGGCAATCTTGGTCTCTTTCAGCATAAAAACTTTGGTCCCTCTGTGGAATCTGACTGTTATTAAAATTTGAGGTTTCTATATGAATCTTGTTTCAAAACAGTAGTCCCTTACAAATTTACTTAACCTCATTCTCCAGACTGCTTCAGAACTGTCAGATGTTTGTGCTTGGAATCTAGCATCCCAAAATTTCAAGTTCTCCATCTGGTTTCTTGTTACCGTGTTGGTTACTTCCTGAAAAGATACTGACAGGAAACATATTACACAGATGAACCAAATCCATATGTCTTGTCCTGGTCATCTAAACTAGGTCCTTTGCAGCCTAAAACCAAACAGGCCTGACCAACCTTACTTGTTTCTTTTCTTTCTCTTCCTCTGATACAACCTCATTAATTAAGATGTGGACACTGTAGTCACAAGAGAGGGAAGTTTTCTTTCCCTTCCTTTTTCCTTTTTTGCTTGGAAGAAACCACCTATAGAAAGGATCATTGTTACACTTTATTCTAGGTACATATCAGGGTGTTTACTTTTAAGTGGGGGAGGGGGAATCATGCATAGCAGACCATATTCCCATCTTTTTTTAAAAAATTGGTTAGTGAAGTGTGGAATTCTTTTTCTCAAATAAAGTGTTATAGTGATGGCTTGAATATGCAGGCTATTCCATGTAACATATAACTGCCATTTAAAACAGTGTCTCAAACCATCTGTGTTGAAGGACTTCCTTGTTTGTTTTCAATTTCAAGTCTTTTGTAGATTGATGCTTCTATAAAATACACTGATCACATGCTTGGAAGTTATGGCAATGTTGTATTTCTATAAAAGTTTTTAAAGTCTTATTCTCAATTTCTTATGTTGTCGTGGAATGATAAGTTTCTCTAATGGCCTCAGTTTGCAGACCACATTTTGCATAACACCGATTTAAAATATTTTCTGGGGTATATAAATGCAAGATATTTCTGGCATTGCATATTTAGAACTTAGAATCACATTTCCCAGAAAAACAATGTAAATAATACTATTAGTTCTACAATGTAATTGGCCATGATCCCTGACCTTAAAAAGCTTGTTGCTTTCGGAGGACATTATCTTTATGAGAAGCATTTATTAAGTGCCTTTCTGTAAGACACTGCCAGGTGCTAGAGACACCAATATAATAAAAAGATTTTTGAAATAGAATGTATACGAAAACAATAATGGAAAAAAGGGGTAAATACAAGTGCTGCTTATAAAGGAAAGAAGTGATCATTAAGTTCTGTGAGGGTTGAGGTCTTTGTAGAAAAGAGAGTACTATGCTGGATACTTATTTTATGCAAACCTCACAATCTTGAGAGAGATGAGGTCCACATTTTATGGATATCAGGTCACAGCTAATAGCTGGAGCTAGAATTCAAACTTGGATTTTCTGTCTCTGTTTTATCATTCTGTTCTATTTTTCTATATAAGGCTTTAGTGGAAATGACAAGAAATGGGAGCCATATTATACACAGCAGTTAGATAAAATATTTGGTAGTTGGGGACTCATTAAAAAATTTGCAGAAAGAGATGAGAGATTAAAAATTTTAATAAAAAAATTTGTGTTTTAATAAAATTAACTAGTAGGTTTAATTGAAGCAACTAATATTCTGTGTGTTTCAGTTGTGTTTTGGAGTTTAGCTAATTCTGCTTTGTAAGGTGATATTTATGGAACTTTTTATAGGAAAATGCTAACTATTTTTTTAGGAAAATGCACGTAGATTTTGTAGATGGCTATGCTTTTTAAAAATCAGCTTGAGGCTGGTATGAAGATAGCGAGTTCTCTCAATTGATTGTTCGGTTGTAGATTGAACTGCTTATTCTCTTCCCCCCCTTCTCTGCACTTGACTAATCTTAATAATAACAAAATAAAAATCAACTTGAGTATAATTAACATTCAATAAAATGTACCAATTTTAAGTATATGGTTTGAGTTTTGAAAATGTATACACTATATAACCATTGCCACATTCAAAGTATAGAACATATCCATCACCTCAAATAATTCCTTTGTGTCCCTCTACAGTCGATCCCCCCATGAGCTTTTTCTTTTTTTCTTGCTCTGAGACACGGTTTCTGTGTAGTCACATTCATTCTTTTTGTATATAATTCTGAACTTTGTCACAGTCAAGTGGTGATCACCACAATGAAGTTAAAGAACTCTCTCTTTATCAACAACGCTTCTCCTCCCCATGTGTTTTTAAAAGTATCTGATTCATGTCAGAAAGTGAATAATGTAAAAATGTTTATGTAATAAAAGAATTATCTGTTTTAAAGGATCCTGTTGTATACCATTTTTGTTCACGTTTAAGTTACAGTTTTTTTATTCTTAGTTTTTCCCCTCATATTTGTGCTTTCTAACTTTGCTTGGACTCTTATACTTCTACTTTTCCAGTCATTTTCTTCTCTACTTATATTCTAGCATACTTTCCTTAGTACTCTGGAAATGCCCATAAAGACTCCCACCCTGTAGTTTTTTAGCAGTTTTGTGGCTTACTTCACTAAGAAGATAGAGGTTTCCCCACATCTTCATTGAAATATCTCACTCACTTGCCTTTTATTTCTCTATCTTAGAAAAAGAGTAGTCCTGGTCATATTTACAAGGCTAACCTCTTTATAATATGTCATCATTTCTACTCATTATTTGCTCCTTAATGCTCTCTGACTTCAATGTCTTTCTGTAACTCTGATTATAAAAATGCTTAGATTGTTACCATCATTTAAAAAAATACAACACCTTTTCCAATCCTTATTGCCCAATAACTATTTACTTTTTTTCCTTCCCCCTAGTAAATTTCTTGAGTGAGGGATCAGTACTGCTTCCCTTTCCCACCATCTGTTGTCTATAAGCCCTGCAAAATCTGGTGTCTGTCTATATCACACTACAGAAACTATAATCTGGAAAATTATGAATGGCTCCTGATCAACAAATAGATTGTTCTTTTGAAGTATAAAGGTAGTACAAAAGCCAGTTGTTTCTGTTTATTCTGTCCCATTCTAATAGTTTTTCTATTGTTAATAGATATTTTTAAAATTAAAGGATTACTAATTTAATCTCCCATTTCCTTTTCCATAGCTTCTAAAACTAGAAGTGAAAATGACATGTTGAACCAGTAAATTACAGATCTGTAGCAGATTTGTAATGTGTATTTTACTCTTGATCGAATTATACTGTAATGGTTCTGCATCATTTGTTCAGAAGGTTGAATTTCCATAGCTTTAAAATATGCAAATATTTTTGTACGGATTCAGCTATCCTTATCAAAATTTCCTTTCGAGATGTGGGAAGGGAAACCTGCTACCGTATTATAGGTAGGACACTAAAGCACAGTAAATTATCTGATCTCATTCAGGTGATCTGTTTTTTTTTCCTCCCTTTAGTGGTTTTGTGTTTTTGCTTTTATTTTTGTGAGTCATGGGGGGTTTTTTGTTTGTTGTTTTTTTTTTTAGTTTCAATAGCTGGGAATGTTGTTTTGTTTTGTTTAAATATGTAGACACACTATTTTGGATTCATACTTAACAGAAAGGAAGCATGGATTCATGGCCCTGAATAGCAGTTAAGAATGAGAAAATTAAATATTATAAATTAGCTAAAGTAGCTTTGATTTCAATGTTATATTTTAAAGTCTAGGCTATTTTATTACAGAGCATTAAAGTGATAAAATTTTTTGTTTGTTTTGTTTAGCTTGTCAGCTCATTTACAGCTTACATTTACTGGTTTCTTCCACAAAAATGGTATGTATTTAAGAGTAAATATATTGGCATTTTAATAGCAAAATGCCTTTGTGAATGTAAAAAAAAAGTGGGGTTTTTGGATGTAAATTTATAAAATTATATTTAATGGAATAGATGTTGATTCTGATGTTTTTTGAACTTTAAATTATAAAGGCTAATGATGAAAATTTTAATAAATTGCTTTAGAATTGGAATAGGGGGCCGGCCCGGTGGCGCACTGGATAGTGCGCCGCTTGGGAAGCGCGGCGGCGCTCCCGTCCGAGGGGTCGGATCCCACATACGGACCGGTTCCCGCTCACTGGCTGAGCGGGGCGCAGGAGCAACACCGAGGGTTGCAATCCCGTTGCCGGTCCCCGGTCCGGTACGGGGGCAACCCTGAGGGTTGCGATCCGTTGCCGGACACGGAAAAAAGACAAGAGACAAAAAAAAAAAAAGAATTGGAATAGGGGGCCGGCCCGGTGGCGCACTGGATAGTGCGCCGCTTGGGAAGCGCGGCGGCGCTCCCGTCCGAGGGGTCGGATCCCACATACGGACCGGTTCCCGCTCACTGGCTGAGCGGGGCGCAGGAGCAACACCGAGGGTTGCAATCCCGTTGCCGGTCCCCGGTCCGGTACGGGGGCAACCCTGAGGGTTGCGATCCGTTGCCGGACACGGAAAAAAGACAAAAGACAAAAAAAAAAAAAGAATTGGAATAGGTGTTGAGTCTCCTAAGTAGAGTTCTTTCCACATAAACATTTTGGGTTGATGTTATTGTATCATGTTTAAAAAAAAAAAAAAAAAGTAAAACAACTAAAATAACTGCTACTACCAATGGGATATATCACTGTGTTAGATATTATACAGAGGAAATTATATACTTTATGTTACCTTAGTAAAAACTGAAAGCATGATGGGAACAGTCACAGTTGTTTTAAAAATGGATAAAATGCCTGTCAACTTACCTGTTTTTTTTTTTAAGATGACCGGCAAGGGGATCTTAACCCTTGACTTGGTGGTGTCAGCACCACGCTCACCCAGTGAGCTAACCGGCCATCCCTATATGGGATCCGAACCCGGGGCCTTGGTGTTATCAGCACCGCACTCTCCCGAGTGAGCCACGGGCCGGCCCTCAACTTACCTGTTTTTAATTTGTGTATATATCCTTTAAGTATCATGCAACAGAATAAAACCTTTATTAGAAACATGCCAGGTTGCTTGTCCTTGGTATTGTTTAGTAAGAAAGTTTAATAATAAAATGGTTATATTAGGACAGTTTGATAACTGGTCAGGTTTTTTATGTAAGAAGTTTGAAATCTGATTGTAATCGCAACTAATGTAACTTATACTTTTTGCCTTAGGTATGGTCAAGTTTTAATATAGAAGTAAGCTGTGTAGCATTTCTATGTTTTTTTTCCCCTAAATTATTTGGAAAAAAAATCTTTGGAAAATCATCTGATTAAACTTTCTGTCTACGTGACAGAATACATAGAGTTCAAAAATTGCTTGAAATCACTTTCTAAAATTTTTTCTTGATGTTATTTAAGTAAATGAGAAAGTAAATTCTTTTTTTTTTATTTTTCCTTTTTGTCGTTTTTCGTGACCGGCAACGGATCGCAACACTCAGTGTCGCGCCCGTACCGGACCGGGACCGGTTATTTTTCCTTTTTGTCTTTTTTCGTGACCGGCAACGGATCGCAACACTCAGTGTCGCGCCCGTACCAGACCGGGACCGGCTACGGGATCACAACCCTCGGTGTTGCTCCCGCACCTTGCTCAGCCAGTGAGCGGCCGGTCTGCATGTGGGATCCGAACCCTCGGCGGGAGCGGAGCGCCGCCGCACTTCCCAAGCGGCGCACTGTAGCAGTGCGCCACCGGGCCGGCCCGAGAAAGTAAATTCTTGATAATTCTATTTCCAGAAAATAATTTACATTTATAACTTTGAAATTAGTGGAAGTTGGGAAGAAAGCAGATATATCCCTCTCTTGTCCATTCAAGATATATTTGTAGTTTTTTGGTTTTTGCTTTTCAAGAAAAATATTTTTTAAAAACCGGGATAGAAAACCAACATCAGGATCCCTAAAATCTGATTATTTTTTCTTTTGTTTTTTAACTGAAGACTTTTGTGTAGCAATTACTACTTAAGACTGCTTAGAATAAATACATAAAGATTATTAAGGTACTATTTTCATGGTGAGTATTGTTCTAAGAGTATTTTTGTTATTGCATCTTAGACATTGGATTATTTTTTGCTGTATTAAAATGTTTTTAGGGCCGGCCCGTGGGTCACTCGGGAGAGTGCGGTGCTGATAACACCAAGGCCCCGGGTTCGGATCCTATATAGGGATGGCCGGTTCGCTCACTGGCTGAGCGTGGTGCTGACAACACCAAGTCAAGGGTTAAGATCCCCTTACCGGTCATCTTTAAAAAAAAAAAAAAAATGTTTTTATCCTGGATACAGCTTCCAAACAGACTGATTTAAATGTGTTTATGTACACACCTCGCCTAAGAATGTTTTGAAGTAGGAAAAGTGTTGTCCAGCCAAGGCAAGGGTTCAGATCCCTGTACCAACCAGCCACCAAAAATTTTTTTAAAAGTCTCATCCAGAACCTTAGAACAAAAATTATTTTGTTTTTGGGCCGGCCCGGTGGCGCACTGCTACAGCGCGCCGCTTGGGAGCGCGGTGGCACTCCCGCCGAGGGTTCGGATCCCACATACAGACCGGTTCCTGCTCGCTGGCTGAGCGAGGTGCGGGCGCAGCACCGAGGGTTGCGATCCCATGGCCGGTCCGGTCCAGTGCGGGCGCGACACTGAGGGTTGCGATCCGTTGCCAGACACGAAAAAAGGAAAAAAAAAAAATTATTTTGTTTTTGTATATGTTTATGGATTCCTCTATTAAAATAGTTCTATATATTATTGAAGTTTAATGATGAATTAATGATTAAGTATTTCATTTTTGAACTATTAACACCTTCGGGATTTTAAAGACAAGTAAATAGGCTGGCCGGTTAGTTCACTTGGGAAAGTGCAGTGCTCGTAACAGTAAGGTCACTGATTCAGATCCCTGTACTGGGCAGCCACCAAAAAAAAAAAAAAAGCCCTTAATGAAAGTTAAATTATGGAGGAATACTCTGGAACCTTAATTTGCAAAGCCTTTGTTAGTTAATTGATATAGAGAATATACACTCTAGTATTCGAAATTAAAATCCCTAAACTTTGTAATCCAAGGGATTCCCCTAGCCAGTAAATAATATCTTAATTTTTGCTATCCCATTTAGGCTTTAAAGAAATTCCAGGGAAAGGGTCAAAAAAATAGATCAAATTGATTTGATCTCTCTCGGTCAAATCAAGAACTTTAGTTTAATGTCTCTGTGCACTCAAAATGAAATGTGTAATAGTTACTAATTCAACTTAATTGTATTTTAAATTCATTTTTCTAATAGATTTCAGGAGAAGGGGGAAAAATTAAAGATGCTTATTTTGTGTGGTTCTCTCTCCTGAACTATTTCATTTGTGCTTTCTACCAAGAAGCTTCAACTGTATTTGTTAAAATTACTTTTGACCAGCAGTTGATTATATTCTTTTATTATCATAAATGTTAAATCTTGAAATCAGAAGTAATCTAAATATTTTTTAAGTATAAATTAAAATAATTGAGTCATCTTATTTGAATGAAGAGAAATCGCAGTATATAGAAAGGTAATTATAGTTGTCTTACTAAAGTTTTATTTAAATGACTATACATAAAGGCTTTTAAAGAGTTTGCTGCAAGTTTGGAACTGATTTGGGGGGGAAAGAATGAGTAAACTTTTGAAAAGTCTTCTTTATAGGAAGTCTTTATTTGAAATTCCTAGACTTCTTTGGAAAGTGAATACTTTGTTTATATTTTTCTTAAAAATAGATTTTAAGGTATTGATTTTCTATTTAGATAAGCCATCACAAAACTCAGAAAATGAACAAAATTCTGTTACCCTGGAAGTCTTGCTTGTGAAAGTTTGCCACAAAAAAAGAAAGGTAATATATAAAATGATATTGGTAGATTAAGTGGAATAATTTTTTAATTGAACATGTTCATGCATATATATTTTATTTTAAAGCCAATTTTTAAGCTGTAAAAGCTTAAGAAATATGTTGATGGATGAATTGTAAAACTGAAAACCTCTTTTGCCAACCTCCCATATCTTTGTTTTTTGCAGTCTAAGTGTCTGTCTAAAACTTTCTCCTATAGGAGTCTGAAAATGAAAGAAGAAGCTGTATTTAGTTGCTTCACTACCATTTCAGTTTCTTAGCCTATTCCTTAGTTGTTTGTACCCGTTGAAATTTTAGATGAAGAGAGAGTTTTTCCCACAGGATTATCTCTTGTAACACTGCTCTCAGGCAAAGAAATTCTCTTGTCAGCATTATCAGCCGTTAATTTATTAATACATTGCTTCCAATTTTTATTTATAAGATGAATTTACTTCCCCATAGAAACAAGTGTTATGATGGTTAAGTTTCCTGGGCAACTCACCAAAGCCGATAAATGTACTTTTAGTAGCCTCAAGCCTTTGAGTCTTTTTAGAGAGTAGGAACTGACCCGTATAGCCACAGTTTCGATTGCTGATCTTCCAAGATCATAGTTAAGATGATAAGGGGGCTTGAAAACTGCTAGCACAGTAGTAGGGAGTGTGGACTAGACGATAAGAGGCAGCAGTGTAACTTTATATTAAAAAGTTTATGTAAAGTTAGAAAATGTCACTCTTCACTCCCATGTAACTCCCACATATATTATAATAAGTAGTGATATGAAATTCTTCAAGATACATTACTTAGAAAAAAATGTGAACATTAGTATGATCCTTTTTGTGTTTAAAAACAAAAAACAAATATAAACAATTTCTTGGAAGGATTATACACAGCCAACTGCTAGTTTTAGTCATCTCTGGAGTGTAAGACCTGCGGGATGGGCAAGATTTACATTTCTCATTTTACTCTCTTGTAGAGTCGAATTATTTTTAGACCATAAGCATGTATTTCATTTTTCTAAATAAATGAAGCTACCATAAGATATGTACTGTATTCTTTTGCCATAAAGGTCTTCTGTATCTTCCAATTTTTCTACTATGCTCTTTTAGCATAACTAGTTATATGATAATAAAGCATTACTCAGAAGATGATCAATATCACATTTATTAAATAACATATTTAAATATATGGATTTATTGTTTCATAATGTTGTCGACCATGGGGTTATTATGGTCATCTTTTTTCATTTCTAATGGTCTCATCAGTTATTGTTATATAAAAATAGAAAATTTAGGGGAAATGATGAAATTGCTTGAGTTTAACATTTTAATCATGGTTTTAATTCCATACTTCTAATATAAAACTATTTCAGATGACCATAGCTAAACATTGGGTATTGCTGTATCATTATTTTCATTATATTGCAGAAATCCTTGGTTGCTTTAATAATTTGGAATATAGTTGGTCCAAATTTTCATCTTTGCTTCACAGTTTTCAGAACTGTGGTTAGAATTTTAACATGCCATTTGGTAATCATGGCCTATACAGTGTCTTCTATAGTAGTGATTAGAAGTTTTATTGTAGTTCTTATCATTGCATATGTACAAATAATGTAATAATCTTTACCTTTGCAGGATGTAAGTTGTCCAATAAGGCAAGTTCCCACAGGTAAAAAGCAGGTGCCTTTGAATCCTGACCTCAATCAAACAAAACCTGGAAATTTCCCGTCCCTTGCAGTTTCCAGTAATGAATTTGAACCTAGTAACAGCCATATGGTGAAGTCTTACTCATTGCTATTTAGAGTGACTCGTCCGGGAAGAAGAGAGTTTAATGGAATGATTAATGGCGAAACCAATGAAAATATTGGTAATTTTTATTTCAATAATTTTACTACATTTTATCGCTGTAGATTAAGGTCGCCAAGGGAAATGATAACCAGTATTCCTCCAAAGGAATACCTTCACATTATTGTGTATAACTCCTTTTGAGTTATTTTAAACCTTGCCTTTCCAAGGTTTGAAAGACTGGTACTTTAAGTTAATTCCATAGCAAAAAAGGAATTCATCTCCCACCCCCACCCCAACGTTTTGTGAAAATTTTCAAACAAAAACAATGAATTTTATGGTGAACTCCTGTCTACTCACCACTTAAATTCAACAAGGAATATTTTATTACACTTATCACATGTCCTTCAACACATTGCTCTATTCTTCTAACAATTCTGATTTATCTTTGAGGTAGTCATTCAACCAGCATCTAGGTGCTGGGACACAAGGATGATTAAAACATCCAGTCCTATCCTCCAAAGCCTCACAAATTAGGGTAGGGAGATACAGGAAATAAATAATTGCAGCCAAATGATGGGTGGTATAATAGAGTTATATGTGAAGTTCAGTGGAGAAGTACCTTGAAAGAAATAATCTTTGAATTTTGAAATATCCTCTAAAGTTCTTGGAAAGTAACCATGAGTGAGTGGGAGTTTGCCTACCAAAGAAGATCATTCCAAACAGAAATTAGCATTTGCAAAGATGTGGGATTAGTTAATGTCAATGAATGTCAGAAAGTAAGGATGTATACATGTGGCAAAAACACAAAATTGGAAAAGGTGTGACACATAGTATATTGTAACTTTAGTTTAATTTGTAACATTCAGGATAAATGTAGCATGTTTTATGTTAGGGACATTATATCATAAATAACACATTTTTGTTTGACTATTTGATTTATGAGAAATGTTTGTTAAATTCAGATGTCAATGAAGAGCTTCCAGCCAGAAGAAAACGAAATCGTGAAGACGGGGAAAAGACATTTGTTGCGCAAATGACAGTATTTGATAAAAACAGGTAATGCTAATGGACAAGTGAGGCTCCCATAATGTTCTAGAAATGTTTTCATTGTGAAGCAGAATATAGTGGTAATATTATTTCTTTGTCTTTGTTTCTCTTTATTCTTATTAATGAAAAAACAAACTCAGAAATGCTGAATTTTTCTCTTTATCACATAGAAAGCAATAAATACAGATCAGGAACTACTTGAATGGCTCACTTTAGATTACTCAGCAAGTATTTTCTGAGTATCTACTCTTTACCAGACACCATTCTGGGAAGTGGACACTGCCTAGCAATGTCCTTGCCTTCAGGGAGCTTAACTTCTAGTGGAAGAAACAGACCACTCCCCCAGAGTATGAATTAATATGGCTGAGTGCTGTTTAGAAAAATAAAGAAAATAAATGGTCACTGTTTTATAGAGAAAGTCTTTGGGAGGAGGTAATATTTGAGCAGAAACCTGAATGAAGTATGCCCTGTTCTGATCTTGGGGTTATGTGTTTATTAAAGTTAATGAAGAAAATTATGCTTAATCATCATTGTGTATTATGTGCATTTGGCACAGGGAGGCAAGGAACACTTGGGTTTATAATCATCTGCAGTTTCTGTTTGAGAATGAAGACTTTTAACATCAGTAAAAGAAGGTCTAAGAAGCAAACACTTTTTTCGTAGGAGTAGAGGGTGAAACCTGTAACGTGTCATTTCTTACACCTGTCTGATTGGTGGTACTTAACAGTTCCCTGTCAGCCAGGTATAGGAGAAAGAGCCAAGAAAAGTAACTGGGCCATTCCTGTGGGGGAAGTGATTAGGATAAGGAACGCTGGGCTTCACTGATCTGTTAAATGTTCTATTTTAGGCAGCATGGGGGTACATTGTGTTTTTTATTCTTTCTACCTCACATATATGTTAATATTTTCTTTGTATGAAAGAAATACTGTTTCTAGTCTAGTGAAAAAAAGTACCAAGAAGAAACAAGAACTTTTCCACAACTTTTTATTTTGAAAATTTCCAAACATAGAAAAGTTGAAAGAATAATAGTTATTTAACACCCACACATCCATCACCTAAGATTTATCAGTTAACATTTTGCCACATTTGCTTTATTTGTGAGTGTATGCGGGGTTTTCAAAAAGTTCATGGAAAGATTCGTATTATTATTTTTTAATTATATTTTTCCACAAACTTTTTAAATACCCGTGACTATTTTAATTTTGTGCTGAACCATTTGAAAGTTTACTTTATTCCTCATTCCCAAATGCTTCATTTCTTTCCTAAGAACCAGGACGTTTCCCTGCATAACCACAATACAGCTATCATACTCAGGAAAATCAGCTTATAGCAAGTACAATGCTATCTCCCCAGTTGATGCCAGTAATGTCTTTTATAGTTTGCCACCCCCTACCCCGTTCTCTAGCTAGCTGCCATATCTGTCCAGTCTCCTTCAATTTGGAATGGTTCTCCAGCACCACTTCACTTTTTTGTTTGCCTTTTGTGACACTTTTTTCTTTTTAAAAGATGACCGGTAAGGAGATCTTAACCCTTGACTTGGTGTTGTCAGCACCACGCTCTCCCAAGTGAGCCACAGGCTGGCCCACCTTTTTTTTTTTTTTTTTTTTTTTTTTAAAGTACAGGCCTGTAGTTATGCAGAATGTGTCTCAATTTGGACTTGTGTGATTATTTCCTCATGATTACACTCAGATTTTTGGCAGGGATCCTAATTGATAATGTGTTATTTGTGCACCCCATCACAGATACAAGGTCATGCTAGGTTTGGTGACTTGATTATGCCACTTGGTGGTGTTCACCATATTTCTCCATTGTAACAGTACTTTATCTGTTTCATTAATCAACATGTAATCTCTGTGATAATACATGAAACTGGGTGAATATCCTTTTTCCTCCAATCGCCTTTCACCCAATAGTTTTAGCACTCATTGATGATTCTTGCTTGAGTAAACTATTCCTTTGGCAGCTGCCAAATGGTAATTTTCTACCATTTCTTCCACATTTGTTGGTTGACATTTTTCTGTAAAGAAAAGAATTCCTTGCCTCAATTTTGATTTTTTTAATCAATATGGATTAACAAAGTCTATTTTTACTCAATTTGTTTTTACTTTATTTTGTCATCCATTTTAATGCTCAATTTGTTTCAATTTTGGTTAGGAGTACCTCCAAACAGGCTCCTGGTTCTTCTATTTTTTTTTTTTTTTTTTTTTTTTAGTTTTTAACTTATTTTCTGGAGTAGTAAGATATTCCAGGCTTACTTTCTCCTTTGCCTACCTCTGTTCTGGAATTGCCATTTCTTCAAGGAGTCCTGATTCCTTTTAGTAGAGTAATAGTATTTATAAGCCAAGATCTGAGAGTTAGATGTGTGAAAATTATTTTAAAATTTTGGAAAGGTTAAAGTCTCCTGAAAAAATAACCAAAATTAAAAGCCATATAGGAAAAGTATGAAATATTAATCAAAATAAAAATTTTAAACTTCAGAAAACAAAAAAGCCACTATAACCAAAGTCAAAATAAAAATGACAAGTCAAGGGAAAATTATTTTCAACTCATATTATAGATAGTGTCTCATTCCTCTAATATAAAAAGATCATGCTAATTAGAAAAGACCACAGCCCAGTAGAAGAGCAGGCAAAGGATACAATAAAAACTTTACAAAAGAAGGAAAATACATATAGCTCTTAAACAAAAAGATAAGACATCTGAATTAAAAGTATGCTGAGATGTCATTTTTACACTTATCAGATTGACAGATCAAAAATCTTGATAATGCACTGTTGATGAGGCTGTGAGGGGAAAAAAGGCCTCATCATACATTACAGGTAGGAGAGTACATTGGATTGTAGCTATCAAATGTACAACCAGAAAATGGAATATTATGTAGCCACATAAAAGCATGAGGGGAGCACCTTTTTAATTTAGAAGCATATGAATGTATTATTTATTTATATAAATAAAATTAGCTTTTTCAAATAGAAAGTTGAATAGCTTTGTGGATATACTGTTGAAGTAGACTAAATTGAAGTAGTACAACATAGAGAAAAGATAAATATTCTTAAGTCTCAAAATTATTTGGTATCAGAAAGAATCAGACTTTAGAGACTGCCTGGATTCACTTACTAGATCTGGCTACTGCTGTTGATCTTAAGGCAAGTTACTTACCCTCTCTGTGCCTCAGTTTTCTCTCCTGAAAATGGACTAGTAGCACCTAGTTCGTAGAGTTGTTGAGAAGATTAAATGAACCATGTAAAGTCTTTAGAGTAGTGCCTGGCACATAGTAAGCACTCAATAAATGTTAGCTATTATCACCTAATAGAATTTCTCTAAGACTGATGAAGAGAAGCCAGATTCTTGCTAAATACAATATTGAGCATGGTTGAACAATGGTGTTGAGTAGTAGTGGTTACCAGTTTTTAAATGTATGGAAAACATTTACACACACACATACGTATGTATACACACATTAAAACTAATATGTATGAGTATAATTTAATTGATTCTTTGATTCAGCCAGTATTTCATTTATTTATCCATGAAATATTTATTGAGCACCAATATGTGCCAGGTGCCCCCAAGATCCTATAGTTACCAGATTTGTCATTATAATCAATTAGTTTACTGGTCAGGTATAACAGTAAAGGATTCTAGTTGAAACATTTACAGAAGTTAAAAATAACAAGCATAGGGGCCGGCCCAGTGGCGCACTGGATAGTGCGCCGCTTGGGAAGCGCGGCGGCGCTCCCGTCCGAGGGTTCGGATCCCACATACAGACCGGCTCCCGCTCACTGGCTGAGTGAGGTGCGGGTGCAACACCGAGGCTTGCAATCCCGTTGCCGGTCCCCGGTCCGGTACGGGGGCAACACTGAGGGTTGCGATCCGTTGCCGGACACGGAAAAAAGACAAAAAAATAAAATAAAATAAAATAACAAGCATAATTCTTAGTGGCAAGCATAATTCCCCAAGACAAGTATTTCAACACTGTTGTTATCCTATTTTTTAAAGTATAGAGCCTGCACATGTGCTTTATACTTCATGTTTTAAATTTAACAGGTCTTGAGACCTTAGGCATATTATACTTTAAATGTTTGAAGTTATATCTGAGTAGCTACAGTAATTTCTAGTAAACTAGAAATAACTTTCTAGTTATATAGTTATTAGTGCACATCACTAAAATTGCTTTTGTCAGGACTGGAGTGTAGATATATTTTAAAATCTTGTTGGGTATATAAGCTAGTTTATAAATTTAATAAATGCTTTTTTAGTATAAATCTAAAGATGTAGAATTTGTGTACTTACATTAATACAGAGGTTACTTTAAAGTGTATGTGTTTGTCTAACAGGCGCTTACAGCTTTTAGATGGGGAATATGAAGTAGCCATGCAGGAAATGGAAGAATGTCCAATAAGCAAGAAAAGAGCAACATGGGAGACTATTCTTGATGGGAAGGTATGGACTACTTAGAAGGTTGAGCACATTATAGTTATGAACTCCCATTTATGATTGATGTTTTCTTTCCCAAGTGCAAATTCATGTTGGAAGTAAAGAGTCCTTCATTTTTTATACTTTGAAAAACACAAGTAAAATGATCTAGTCAGTATTTAATGTAAGGCATTGTTTTTAGAGCCAAACTGCCTTATTCAAATCTGTGCTCCTAGCCACGTGGCGTTTGGCAAGTTACGTATTTGTGTCCCAGTTTTCTCATCTAAAAACAAGGCATAGAATTGATGGATTAAATGAGATGATTAATAAAATATGTTTAGCACCATGCCTGGCATATAATAAGTGCTCAATAAATGTTAACTGCTATTTTACATCCCACTCATAGTAACAGCAGGTAACATGATGACTAGTAATAAGTTTTTGAAGAAATCTGCAGAACTTAGGTGAAGCGTACTTAAATTAACTCTTTGAAGAGATATTAAAGGATAAATAGGCATACATACACTTCTTGGATAGGTAGACTTAACAAAATATAATGATGTCATTTGTTTCTAAATACATTAGGTCAGTGTACCTTCACAAGCAAAATATCAAAAGGAATATTTTAGGCCTTAAAGTTAGTCTCAAGTTAATCTTGAAGAATAAGTATGTAATAATATTTTTAAAATTTTTGGAAAAGTATTCTGAGAACATTTATTTACCAGATAGTAGAACATACTATAAAGTTAAAAGAACTTAAACTGTATATTATAAGCATTGGAATAGTCAAGCAGATCACTGTAGGTAGCATAGTCTTGAAGTAGTTTCAAGTATATTTGGAATATAGTGTATGATAAAGGTGGTGGTATAGATCTGTGTGGGAAAGATAAACTGTTCATTAATTGTGACAGAATCGGTCTCTAGCCATCTGGAAATAAACTTAGACGTAATAGATTCCAGAAGGCTTATAAACATAAATGCAAAAATTAACACTATAAGTTCAGAAAAAAATGTAGGTGAATGTGAATATAATCTTGTGGTGAGAAGTACCCTTCTAAGGATGATACCAAAGCCAAAAATGAGGGCTGGCTGGTTAGCTCAGTTGGTTAGAGTGCAGTGTTGACCCCCACTGAGGTCAAGGGTTTGGATCTCCTTCCCAGCCAGCTGCCAAAAGAAGAAAAAATGGTTAAGGTGGTAAGTTTTATTTTATATGTATTTTATCACAATTAAAAAATTTTTTTAAAAAGCCAAAAAGCATACAGTAAAAACCGTCTGATTAAAATGAATCATTTCTAGGGCCGAGCCCATGGCGCACTCGGGAGGGTGCGGCGCTGGGTGCCGTGGGTTCGGATCCTATATAGGGATGACCGGTGCACTCACAGTGCTCACTGGCTGAGTGCGGTGCAGCCGGTCTCAAAAAGGACAAAAAAAAAAAAAAAAAGAGTCATTTCTATACTGCAAAAATGTAAAGTTAACAACAGAAAAAATAGACTGGGGAAAAGTATTTGTGACATACAAAATGCTGATATTATGAATATATAAATTATGAATCTTATAAATCAGTATATGAGTTTTATAAATCAATAAGAAAAAGATAATCTAAAAAGAAAAATGGGCAAATGGCAATCAGGCATTTCTTAAAAGAACAAATTATAGGGCCGAGCCGGTGGCACACTCGGGAGAGTGGGCGCTGAGAGCGCAGCAGCGCTCCCGCCGCGGATTCGGATCCTATATAGGGATGACCGGTACGCTCACAGTGCTCACTGGCTGAGCGCGGTACGGCCGGTCTCAAAAAGGACAAAAAAAAAAAAAGAACAAATTATAGATGGTGAGTAAACTTTTAAAAAAGATATTCAACCATATTAATATTTAAAGACATGCATACAAAAGCAGAGATAAGTACTTTTGACTACTAGCTTGACAAAGGTTAGAAATATTGACAGTTTCTAGTACTGTTAGGAATATGAAAACACATACTCTGAATACTTTGATGTAAGAATAAGTTGGCGCAAACTTACTGGAAGGCAGACTGGGGATATGTATAAAATTAAAATTATATATATAGAGAGAGTGTGTGTGTGTGGTGGGTGGGTGTGGGGGGGGTGTGTGGTGTGTGTGGGTGGTGGGTGTGGGTGTGGGTGGTGTGTGTGTGGGTGTGTGTGTGTCCGTCCGTCCGACCGATAAGGGGATCGTAACCCTTGGCTTGGTGTTGCCCGTGTCGCGTTTAGCCAGTGAGCGCACCATCCAGTCCTATATAGGATCAGAACTCGCAGCCTCGGTGCTCCCAGTGCTGCACTCTCCTGAGTGAGCCACAGGGTCGGCCCTATATATATAGTCTTTAACAATTAATTTCAGGGCTGGCCCGTGGCTCACTCGGGAGAGTGCGGTGCTGCTAACACCAAGGCCCCAGGTTCGGATCCCATATAGGGATGGCTGGTTTGCTCACTGGCTGAGCGTGGTGCTAGCAACACCAAGTCAAGGGTTAAGATCCCCTTACCGGTCATCTTTTTTAAAAAAAAAAAAAAAACAATTAATTCCAGTTCTACTGTTTTTTCACAAGATGTAGTAACTGGTTAACTGTGAAAAAAATGTAGATAACAGGTCGTCTCAGCATTTTTTAAATAGTGAAAAATTGGAAACAACTTAAATCTGAAAAAACAGCCATTTAAAAGGATGATAGTGTGACAAGATTTCTATATTTAATTTTTACATGATAGTATGCATAGTGGGTTTTTTTGTCTGTTTGTTTATTTTTTTAGCAGCTTGCCGGTATGGGTATCCAAACCCTTAAGGTGGTATAACAGCGCTCTAACCAGCTGAGCTAACTGGCATACATGATAGTATATATAATCCCACTTTTTCTAAAATTAGTAATAGTGGTTACCTCCAGGTGATAGGATTCAAATAATTATTTCTTTATACTATCTACAGCGTTTGAATTTTCTGCAGGTATTTATTATTTTTATAAGCTTTTAGTTTTGAATTTCTTAAAGTGTATTGAGTTTATTCGTAAGAAAATAAGGATTTTATATATATATGAGTTGTTACCCCCCTCCCCCCCAAATTGTTTGCAGTGGTGTAAAATGGACATCCTTTAAAGCTAGGGCATACAGACATACTTCTTTTTAAAAGCGCTGTTGTATTCTTTTAAATAAATGTTCCATAATTTAATAAACTACTGCCAGTTTGATGGATAATTAGGATATTTTAACATTTTTTACATCTTCAAAAATGTATCTGTATCTTTTTGCATCACAAGTATTTTTATAAGATTTAGATAATGGACTCACTTTGTCAAAACTGATTTATATGATGACACCTTTCCCTCATTCTAGTCTAAAATTATAGTTTTAAGAGGACTATTTATAATAAAGATATAGAAGGAGTTTAGGCTTTATTTAGTAAAATAAATTGGAGCCCGTTGAAGGTTTCTATAAAAGGGAATAGCATGAAAGCAGTTTTTCAGAAGATTATTTGGTCTTCTGTATTTGGATTGGGAAGTAAAAATTGGAAGCAGGGAGAGCAGCTGAGATAATGTAGTAGTAAGCAATAAGGACCTATACTTAGGTTTTTGTTGTGATCATTGAAGGGAGAGTGTATGGTCACCAGTAGAATGATGATGCATGGAACAAAAGTAATTATTAACTGAGAAGGAACATTTCTTTTAGAAGAAAAAATAATGGATCTGTTTTGAAACGTTTTAGTTCGAGGTGACATTGAGATCATCAAGTAGCAATGTACAAGAGGCAATTGGAGATAAGGCTTTAGAGCTCAAGTGTAAAAACAGGAATGGAGGACCAAGTTGGGACCATACGTCTAATGTGTAAATCCTTGAGGATGGGTGACAGATTGGGACAGATGGCTACAGGTTAGCTAGGAATTAAGGAGACGAAAAGAAGAGTCATCCTATAAGTGATTTTGAGTTGGAGGAAGAGAGCCAGAATAGTTAGTGTCCCAGAACCAAAGAAGAGAGGTAGGAATGGTCATTGTCAGTGAGGCTGGGAAAGTCAAGAAAAATTATTAATTCCTAAAGCTGTTCAGTTTATAAAATGAAAGTGGTCACCTAAGAGCAGAAGTTACAAGCTAACAGGCTTTGGGTACCACTGTTTTGTTTTAAAGACATTTTGAACTGGTTATTAACATTAAAAATGGGAAGATTCTCATGAAAACTTGGATTTCTGACTTCTTTTGAAAAATCTGACAACCTAGCTTTGCTGGGCAACAATTCTGCTGTTGCTGATAAGAGCTCTGTAATTCTACGTTGTCCACTGTTCTATACAATTACTTTATTTTCCTGACCATCTCTGTTAGTATTTGGGTTTTCAAGGAAAACTTATTGGTTTAAGTCAAATAAATCCATATTAACTTATCATCATGAATATTTTTAATATTTCTACAATTTCTTTAAATTCATTGTATAAATTTTCACTCTTCATGCGTTTTATTTTTTAGAGGCTGCCTCCATTTGAAACATTTTCTCAGGGACCTACGTTGCAGTTCACTCTTCGATGGACAGGAGAGACCAATGATAAATCTACAGCTCCTATTGCCAAGCCTCTTGCCACTAGAAATTCAGAGAGTCTCCATCAAGAAAATAAGCCTGGTTCAGTTAAACCTACTCAAACTATTGGTAAGATAACATTGCTATCAAAATAGTGGTTTGCAGCATTAGGTCTTATGTTTTAGACTAATTCATTTGTATTTCCTCCATGTAATTATTCTTTGGGAAATATTATTTGGCTTATTAGATGATAAATTAGGGATCTTCTATATTAAATGTAAGGTTTTGTGTTGACAATTCTTTATCTGGAACCTTCGTGTCAGATATGTCTGGGAATTTCAATTTTTCTTTTAATATTTTAGAAGCATGATATGGTATACAGTATATATGCCATATATTATATAACCTTTCCAAGTGGGGTCTATAGATAGCTTCATGTCAAGTTAGGATGTTTTTCCACTAAGTAAGTTTCTTTTACAAACTAATGAGAAAACAACTGGTTTTCAGATTTTAGAATTGCAAGTATAAAGGGAATTGGAACTATACGTTTTATAATTCATCTAAAATTTTTTATATGTTGTAAAACTGAATTCATTATTTCAGAGTTTTTCACAATTTTAGAGCTGGAAAAAGATCATCAAAACATGGAGTTTATCTGTTTGAATTTTGCAGTAAATTGTTCTGTATTTTGGGGGGGTTTTGTTTTGTTTTGGTTTTTGTGGCTGGCTGGTATGGGGCTGCAAATTTTTAAGAGGAAAAACACTTATAAGTGGAATAACCTCTCTGCTGAGTTAAGGCCCAAGTTTCAGTGTTCTGTCATTTTATATCTGCCTGATAGGAACTGTCCTTGACTTGAGAGCATCCATGTATTTTTACCTTAAAGGAGGCAAAAGTTTTAAGATGTTGTCTTTGACATTGACTGCTCACGTACATTCACTGTGTGCATGTCACTGTAGTGGTCAGATTAAGGAGATGAAAGAAATGGCTGGTGTGTCAGGAGAAAGATTTCCCAAGTCAGTTGTGGTCTGGGTACTTATCAACATACTCTGCAGCCAGTGAAATACATAAAAGAGTTGCAAAGAAACTAAGAAAAAATGTTTTATACAAAATTATACATGTGGGATGGTTAGTTATGTCAGGAAAAATAAATATTTAAGTCTGAAAGGATATATACCAAAAGCAATAATGGTAAGTATCTTTTGGATTTGGAGTGATTTTAATAGAATCACTTTTCTATTTAATTGCTGATAAACCAGGACTTAGTGGATGCCTATTTATTGTTGGGCACTGGGAATACAAAGACCAATCAAAACCACACTCTGACCTCAAAGTTCGTAAAACAAAATAGTTACCATATATAATTACTTAGGGTTAGTTTTATAATGGTTTAGGACACAGAAGGTATTTTTTTTTTAAGAAATATAAGTCCCTCCAGTAAATACCTTAACATTTGATTTAGGGGTGCTGATGAAGTGGATTGTTCCTAGGATCATCAGTTGAAGGTGAAAACAAATTATTTTAAATATTACAAGTAGAATTCTGTGAAACCTTTAATGTTTAATAATTTTGGTGAGTAATCTCACTTTTTAGAAGCAAACATTCTCATTAAATATTAATGTATATATATTTCAGCTGTTAAAGAATCATTGACTACAGATCTACAAGCAAGAAAAGAAAAAGATACTTCAAATGAAAACCGACAAAAATTAAGAATATTTTACCAGGTAAACATAGCTGACACTAATTTTTCAAGTAATCATGAAATGCATTTGTTTTCTATGTTATATCTGAAATCTTTTGACATATTTAAATGAAAATCAAATCAGAGATACGTTTTTTCTTTTAAATTGTTTTAAATATTTTTAGTGATGATATTGAGACAAAATATCTTGAGATGTTTAAGCTTGAGATATGCTGGGTTTTGTTTTTGTTTTTTTTCAGTTTCTTTATAACAATAATACAAGACAACAAACTGAAGCAAGAGATGACTTACATTGCCCTTGGTGCACTCTGAACTGCCGCAAACTTTATAGTTTGCTCAAGCATCTTAAACTCTGCCATAGCAGATTTATTTTTAATTATGTTGTAAGTAAATTTTCATTTTTTTTACCAATAATATATTATTTATTAAATATAAGATAACCTGACTTTCAAAAATTGTACTTCCTGTAAAAATACCAAAATTTGGGCTGTACCAGCCACCTGCAAAAAAATTTCTTTTTGCTTTGGATGGATTGCTTATATGTATGCATTATAGTGAATGAGTCAGTTTACATATATTTGGAATAATTAACATTTGCATAGCATATCTATATTGACACATAATTCTCACACCAACTCTTTGAATTAAGTGGTAGTTTTCTTATTCTTGCTTAGGCAAAAAGTAATTTGTATAAAGTCACCATGCTAGTATGCCTGGCTTATTTTAGTTTTCATAACATTAAGAACCCACAAATACTTTTCAATTAATTAAAATGGAGGTATAGTTACTTTAGGGTAGGATAATTAATATTTCCTTTTTCTAAACACCTTGCTATTTTTATTACAGTATCATCCAAAAGGTGCTAGGATAGATGTTTCTATCAATGAGTGTTATGATGGCTCCTATGCAGGAAATCCTCAGGATATTCATCGCCAACCTGGATTTGCTTTTAGTCGCAATGGACCAGTGAAGAGAACACCTATCACACACATTCTTGTGTGCAGGTAGGTAAAAAGGTCACACAACAAAAGTTTATTCTCTTTTATTGATGATGTTAGAGAAACAAAGAGGAACCACACAAAGTTACTGAAATCATTTTTTCAGTATTAGGTAAGTCTCTGAGTGGTATATTGCTTTATAACCCTCCCCAGCTCCTATTTCTAGAGGGGTTTTCTCACTTCCTCACAGCTTTTTCCCTGAGTTTTAACTGTTAATGTCACTACTGCTGCGGTGCTTAGTGGAATTAAAGAATTCTCCCAATGGAAGTTTCTGAGTGCATACCTAGGCAGGAACTTGCAGAAAAGGGATATACTCTATTGGGGTAGTTTAAAATATAAAGAACCTCTCCCTGTCACTTAATATTCCACATGACACTATCCTGTTAGATATTACCTGAGACTGGTTCTCTTTCTGTACAGTGGTGTGTTCACAGCAGCAGATTTGACTGCTGAGGTTCAGGTTACAAAGGGGAATTTTTGGGCCGGCCTAGTGGCGCACTGGAGAGTGCGCCGCTTAGGAGTGCGGCGGTGCTCCCGCCGAGGGTTCGGATCCCATGTGGAGACTGGTTCCCGCTCACTGGCTGAGTGCAGTGCGGGCGCAACACCAAGGGTTGCGATCCCGTTGCCGGTCCCTGGTACGGGCGCGACACCGAGGGTTGTGATCCCGTTACCGGTCAGTAAAAAAAAAAAAGACAAAAAAGGGAAAAAAAAAAGAAAAAAAAAAAAACGGGAATTTTTTATCTTTGTAAAGCTGAACTCTTGGATAGTTGGGTGTAAAGAAAAAAAAAAAACGGGAATTTTTTATCTTTGTAAAGCTGAACTCTTGGATAGTTGGGTGTAACCAGTGTTGTGGTTTTTCTGCCTTTTGAATTTACGAGTACATATGTTAGAATACACAGTTTTGTCATATAGGATTTTATATGCATATTCCTTTCTTAATGTGCCCTAACACTTTCTTCCCTTTTCTCCTTTTGAACCATGTTTCTCTTTTTTTCTAGGTTTATTTTTCACACCCAGAAAGACAGTTTTATCTTTAAAACTTTGGTGTTTAAATTGATATATAATAGGTTTACTTCACATATATAGAAAGAAAATAATTGGGGGGGGGGTCTCACATATTGTTTTGTGATTACTTTTATAAAAAATTGGTATTATTACAAATTATTGCAGATCTCAGCTCATAGTCATGTAGTTAGATGATATACAGGTAGATGCCGTGTTACATCAACATTTATTTCTTTTTATTAGGCCAAAACGAACAAAAGCAAGCATGTCTGAATTTCTTGAATCTGAAGATGGAGAAGTAGAACAACAAAGAACATACAGTAGTGGCCACAATCGTCTATATTTCCATAGTGATACCTGCTTACCTCTCCGTCCACAAGAAATGGAAGTGGACAGTGAAGATGAAAAAGATCCCGAATGGCTAAGAGAAAAAACCATTACAGTAATTATCATCATCATCATTATTGGCAATGATCTTAGAATTTTATTATTAAATGAATTTCAAAAACTATTGTTTAATACAAACTGGACTTTTGATTTACTGTAAAGAAGCTTATTTTTTCTAAATTAAGGAATCCAGGATTGCACAGTTTTTATAATTGTGTCATTTAAAAAGTTACCAAGTAAAAGAAATACATATTATTTTCTTTCTTCTTTTTTTTGTTTTTTTTGGTGGCCGGCTGGTAAAGGGAACCAAACCCTTGACCTGGTGTTCCCAGCATGTATATTTTCATTTATATATTTATAGGTAGCTATTGTACAACTTAGGATTTCCCCTTTAAAATTACTGCTTAGATAGTAGTTGATTTTAAGAAATGTTGCCACTTAGCTGTATAAATATGTTATAATATTTTTAATTCCAAAACATTCTGTTTTTGACATTCTCACAATTTTTTTCTTAGAAATACCAATTATAGGGGCCGGCCCGGTGGCGCACTGCTACAGTGTGCCGCTTGGGAAGTGCGGCAGCGCTCACGCTGAGGGTTCGGATCCCACATACAGACCGGCCGCTCACTGGCTGAGCGAGGTGCGGGAGCAACACCGAGGGTTGCGTTCCGGTTGCCGGTCCGGGCCCGGTACGGGCGCGACACTGAGGGTTGCGATCCGTTGCCGGTCACGAAAAAAGACAAAAAGAGAGAAAAAAAAAAAAAGAAATACCAATTATATTTATTCTGTATTTAAAAGATTTTTTTCTTTTCTTTTCTTTTTTTTTTTTTTTT
>NW_007730027.1:186355-203943 GCF_000696425.1 Galeopterus variegatus
CCGGTCACGAAAAAAGACAAAAAGAGAGAAAAAAAAAAAAAGAAACACCAATTATATTTATTCTGTATTTAAAAGATTTTTTTCTTTTCTTTTCTTTTTTTTTTTTTTAGCAAATCGAAGAATTTTCTGACGTTAATGAAGGAGAGAAAGAAGTGATGAAACTGTGGAATCTCCATGTCATGAAGCATGGGTAGGGTACTTCTAAATTGATTTAAATATTCTGTTATTCTTTATGCTCTTTTTTGCTTCTTCACATTCTCTAAATCTACCCATGTTAAAATCTTATTTAAAATTCCATTAATTTAGATGTAAGTATGTGTCTCAAATCTTATCCTAGTCCAAAGTATTTTAATTGCATAAAGAAAAATGGAGATTCTCAGAGAATGTATAAGGAAAGTGACAGCTCCTAGCTGCATCTAACAATAGGTTTTTAAAGGGCCTTGGGTTTCTTCCTTTCAGTTTTTACATAAAAAACTATCTTTAATGTTACCCCCAGTTGAATTGAACTTTTACATATTGTATCTTAATGTACAGGCAGAATAATTTCTAAAAGCTTATTAGATTAATAGATTAATATGTTTTTTTAATGATCCAGTTATTATTTCTTTTATTGCCAAGGAATACAAAAATAAGATGCCATGAGCTACATGCCTGGAAAATCCTGAGAATTACTTACCAGAGAATTATTATCACAATTTTTAAAAATTGCTTAATTATTCAGAATAAAATACGTGGCTTTTCTGATTTCTCATTTGTTTCTATTTCATAGAAGTCAAGATAGAACAATTCTTATTTCTTACACTTTTGTGGATAAAAGTATGTTCTCAACTATTATTTTTCCTGCACATCTGCCTCCTTCCCTGTGTGAGCTATTTACCTGTCATAACATGTATTTTTCTTCTCTACCATCCTTTTAGTTAGATCTTCATTTAAGGCTTTCTTCTACAGCACAAACATTCAAGGTTTTTTTCAGTTATAGATAAGTTAAATAATAGGAGGGGACATTTTTGTTTCTCTACTCCTGGGGAGTGAAGAGGAGTTGGTGTATAAATTCTAGTCCAGGTATCTGGGTGGATGGCCCATAGCCTGTTTTTATACTGCCTTTAAGCTAAGAGTAGTCTTTCAGTACAGGGATCTGAACCCTTGACCTTGGCGTTATCAGCACCATGCTGTAACCAACTGAGCTAACCAGCCAGCCATCTTTACATTTTTAATGGGTTGTAGTAAAGATGGGGTGGCTGGTTTGCTCAGTTGATTAAAGCGTGGTGTTTTAACACCAAAGTCAAGGATTCAGATCGTTGTACCAGCCAGCCGCCAAAAAAAAAATGAAGATCACATATGGCTTGCAAAGACTAAAGTATTTACTCTCTGGTCTTTTACAGATAAAGTTTGGCTCCTATTCTAGTCATTAAAACAGTTATGAATAAAGTGTGTATGTGGAAGGGTTAGGTTGACTCTGTTTTTCCAGTGGTCCTGATTTCAAAATATAATTTTCCAGTTTCAAAATACAATTTTAGTCAAATTATTAAGTTTTGTTTCAATTCCTTGATCCAACTTTGTTAGAGTAGCAACTCTTGGGGTTCATTGTATAGTGACATTATAAAGTGGCAAGTAGTTGGGTAAATTAATTTGATTTTTAAAAACTGGAGGCATACCTTATAGATTCCATGTTGGACTCAGTTCAGTGGGTAACTGACCAGATATTCTCCTATTTGGCTTCATTTGATTCTTTCAAATTTTATTAATAGCACATGTGCCCCACTCACTTACCACCAGGACAGCCACACTTACCATCACTTTCTGTGACACCTTAATTTTTTCAAAGGTTTACCATGAACTGAAATGTAGAGAAGCAGTGCTTCTGTATTAGGAAAGTATGTGGGGCCGGCCCGTGGCTCACTCGGTAGAGTGTGGTGCTGAAAACACCAAGGCCATGGGTTTGGATCCCATATAGGGATGGCCGGTTCACTCACTGGGTGAGCGTGGTGCTGTCAGCACCAAGTCAAGGGTTAAGATCCCCTTGCCGGTCATCTTTTTTAAAAAAAAAAAAAAAGGAAAGTATGTCAAGATCAAGGGAAAGAATAATGAGGAATTGTTAGTGTGTATAGAGAGAGTTAATGGAAATGGTGCTGGCAAAAGAAGATATTTTATACTTTTAAGACTACTATACGTAATTTCATTAGGAAAAACAGAAATGACATCTGTTCTAATGGCACCTGTTTAAGATCTGGTCAGATTAAATCTCTTTAAATTTCTAAAATGGTAAGCTCATTCAGATGATTGAATCTCGTTTTCACTATAGCTTACTACTTGTTAAATCATCATTTTCTGAACTTGGATATTATCTTAACTGTTCTATAATGGTTATCACTATTGCACTGGACAGAAATGTTTTGTATCACTATTAATTTTTTATTTTTATTAAATAGGTTTATTGCTGACAATCAAATGAATCATGCCTGTATGCTGTTTGTAGAAAATTATGGACAGAAAATAATTAAGAAGAATTTATGTCGAAACTTCATGCTTCATCTAGTCAGCATGCATGACTTTAATCTTATTAGCATAATGTCAATAGATAAAGCTGTTACCAAGCTCCGTGAAATGCAACAAAAATTAGAAAAAGGAGAATCTGGTTCCCCTGCAAATGAAGAAATAACTGAAGAACAAAATGGGACAGCAAATGGATTTAGTGAAATTAACTCAAAAGCTTTGGAAACAGATGGTGTCTCAGGGGTTGCAAAACAGAGCAAAAAACAAAAACTCTGAAAAGACCTAACCCCATGTTACGGACAAACACTGAAATTGCATTCTAGGGAATTCATCCTCTAGGAAGAGTTGTGGATGTTTTTGTTTTTGTTTTTAATCATAGGTTCCAAACAGGCACTGTTAGATGAAGTAAATGATTTCAACAAGGATATTTGTATCAGGGTTCTATTTCACTTCATCATGCAGCGTTACATGTGTATCAGTTTTATTGATGTCATTAAATCTAGTTTGAGCATGAAAAGCAATACTTCAGAGAAAGTATTTTTAACTTCAACAATTGTCTTATGAAATATATTGAATTGATTAGAAATTAGTTCATATATTTAAATTACAATGTTTTTGCATTTGTGACTGGCTTTTTCTACTTTGTAATTGTGAGACATTTTCCTGGGGAGGGAAAATTGGAATGTGACTCCCTTTTTTAAAAATTGAAGATTTTTGTGAAATTACGTTGCATTACTATTTGCAATCAAATATTGATCCTTGATATTGAAATCATTTATCAATTTGGAATGTGAAATTACAATGTAAGATATTTTACCTTACATAAGTTCATTTTACAACTTTAAAATAGCACTTCTTCATCTTCTGCCTGTTTGAGATGTTCATTTTTCACATTGTTGACAGTGAAATGCCATGTTGGTTCATAAGATTACTGTTTGTCTTCATGTGGATAATTTTAGTGCATTGCTCACCCAGTATATTTTTTTAAAACTTGAACATTTTGCTGTTTTAGGTTTTTCTTTCAATTAGGTAATCACACAGAAAATTCAGTTGTTCACATCTTTTCATTAGGATTGTAAACCAAGGGAAGAATGAGTTTGAGATGTTTAATAGGCCACTTTCAAGGGAGGAAGTGTTCTATAAAAATGAACCAGAAAATGTTATGCCTTTTTTTTTTTCTTTGCAAGGAAGTCTTTGTAATTCATGATTAGAATATCCAATACGGATAAGCTGACTTGAATCATTTTGAGCAATTTTGCCCTGTGTTATGTGTGTTGTGTGCACATATTTGCAGTTGGATTTTTTCCAACAGAAAGTGGTTTCACTACTGGCACATTAACAAGTACCAATAGGTTTTTATTCCAACTCCAAGCACTGTGGTTGAGTAACATCACCTCAATTTTTTATTATCCTTAAAGATTGCATTTTCATATTCTTTATTTATAAAGGATCAATGCTGCTGTAAATACAGGTATTTTTAATTTTTTAATTTCATTCCACCACCATCAGATGCAGTTCCCTATTTTGTTTAATGAAGGGATATATAAGCTTTCTAATGGTGTCTTCAGAAATTTATAAAATGTAAATACTGATTTGATTGGTCTTTAAGATGTGTTTAACTGTGAGGCTATTTAACTAATAATGTGGATGTGATCTGTCATCCAGTATTAAGTTCTTAGTCATTGATTTTTGTGTTTAAAAAAATAGGAAAGAGGGAAACTGCAGCTTTCATTACAGACTCCTTGATTTGGTAAGCTCTCCAAATTTTACAGTTTCAGTAAAATCTGATTTTGCCTCTGGATAGTGGATCTCGAGCATTTCTCTCGGGCTTTAATTTGCTAAAGCTGTGCACATATGTAAAAAAATAGATTATTTTAGGGGAGATGTAGGTGTAGAATTATTGCTTATGTCATTTCTTAAGCAGTTATGCTCTTAAATGCTTAAAAGAAGGCTAGCATTGTTTGCACAAAAAGTTGGTGATTCCCTCCCCCAAATAGTAATGAAATTACTTCTGTTGAGTAAACTTTTTATGTCATCTTATAATAAAAGCTGAAAAAATCCCTTTGTTTCTATTTATAAAAAAAAAATGCTTTTCTATATGTACCCTTGATAAAAGATTTTGGAGAAATCATGTAAAATTATAAAGCATTTGAATGGTACAGTAGATGTAAAAAAAAAAAATTCAGTTTAAAAGAACGTTTGTTTTTACATTAAATGTTTATTTGAAATCAAATGATTTTGTACATAAAGTTCAATAATATAAAAGCTGTATCGTTTTGGTTTTTTGTTGTTATGCATTGTTAATGTGTGCATTAAAATTTTGGCTTAGATAGCATAGTAAGAGAAAAAGAATACCACCCTCAAATGATGGGTGGGTCAGAGCTAGTAAGAAATTAAGGAAAAAATTAATGTGAAATCTTGCTTTCATCAACTACAACTAGTATGTTTTGTTGTTTATGGTGATACATAAATATTTTTAAATGTATAGTTGGGAGTAATGTCAATGTTAGTTAACTAAACAGCTGTCCATCTTTCGTTGTAGATTTTTTCCATTTTCCTTTTAGTGAAAAAATTTATCTTGGCCTTCAAAAAGCTTGTAGAGTGGGATACAAATGAACAATGATAAAGTAAAATATATTCTATAATAAAATTATATACCTACATCCTATAAGAGGTCAGTAGTTGTTGAAGTTAACTTCAGAAGAGTTGGAGGAAAGTTGAAAGAAGAGGTAACAATTCAGCACTTCTTGCTTTATGTTCTGGTAATAGCTTGTTGCTGTGTATTCTTTGAGCTGAGTGCCCCCTCTATGCTTCCAAAGTTCACTATATGCATTTGTTTTAAGTCCTTGCTTCCTTTTCATTCGACTGCTAAATCAGTCTCACTGACCTTAGTATTGCCTAATGGTCTTAGTTGTTGCTCAGATATTTGGTGCTATGAACTGAGGGCTTTACATGCCATGCTAAGAGTAGGCAGTAGGAGGTATGTGGAGATTTACTGCAGAGACATGAGAAAATTCAGTTTGTTTTAGGAGAGCCATGGCTATAAGAAAAACTTGAGGGAGAAGCTCCACCTAGTGAGAATCACTAGGACGCTATAATCCAGGTTAAATATCCCAACTACTAGAACACTGCTTGTCACAAAGTGCCAACAAGAATTATTGATGTTGCAGTATAAAGGAATGAAATGAACTACTAGAGTGACCAAGACAAAAGATTTTCAAAGGGGAAGCAGGAGTTGTCTAAAGCACAGAAGAGAATTAAGTGATAGAAAGAAAACAGGTTTGAGTGCTTGGTAAATGGAAAATGAGTTGGACAAGTTTACCGTGAAGAGTATGTGAAAGGTAAGCGAGAGAGGGGCAAAGGAGGAATGTGGAGGTGGGTGGATGGGAAGGTTGAACATGATTGTAGACTGAGGAAGAGACAGATACAAGTTAACCAGAAGTAGCAGTAAAGTGTATTAAAACCAGATGGATTCAGCTGGAGAAGAATAGAGGTTTGCAAATAACACTATTGGCAAGAAATGGGGAAACAGGCACTTAGGACATTTTTGGCAGGAAAATAAATGGGTACAACCTCTAGAAAAATCGATCTGGTGCTTTCTATTAAAATCACAATGCACATAACCTTTGCCCTAACAATTCCAAATTTAGGAATTTGTCCTACATGTAAACCGGAACACATAAAATGACAAACTTGCCACTGTTGAAAATAGAAAAGTCATCAGCAGGGTAGTGGTTAAATTATCATATATCCCTATAAGTGACTATTCAGCCACCAAAAAAAAAAAAAAAAAGATAAGGGGTTTTTGTGAACCAACGTGGAACAAATTCCAAGATATAAGAGTTACAGAATAGTTTATACTGTACTACCATTTTTGTAAAAAATTTAAAATTTAATGCAGACCCATATTTGGGTTGTGGAATATGTCTAAGGATACACAGAAACAACTGCTTTCAAGGAAGACAGTTGGAGAAAAGGATGGATCGGAAGGAGGCTTTTCACTATGCTTTTTGTATCTCTAATATTTAAAAATTAAATCTAAAAAATGGAGAGGAGGGCCGACCCTGTGGTGCACTCGGGAGAGTGCAGCACTGGGAGCGCAGCAGTGCTCCCGCCGTGGGTTCGGATTCTACATAGGGATGGCCGTTGCGCTCACTGGTTGAGCGCGGTGCAGGCGACACCGAGTCAAGGGGTTGCAATCCCCTTACCGGTCACAAAAAGGACAAAAAAAAAAAAAAAAGAGTAAGACTATTACTTAAATGTCTATTGAGATAAATCAGTTTATAAAGCTGATTCTAGAGAACACGGTTGGTATCTCCTATGCTACTGTATTTTAACTATGCGACGGCCATCCTGTCCACATGGCAAAGCTTTGACGGGGTGGGGGGGGCACTTGCAGGTGCCCCAACTCCTGGAATCATGTGTCCATGTCACTACTCCACCCTTTTTCTATTTGGGTAGAACCCAAATAGCTTCTACCTGCTCTTATGGCATGCTGCCACTAGCAGCCATTCTTCCATTGCTCTGTTGAATATCTGCATGCCGGCACTTATCTCAAGCAGAGTAGGACTCGCATCCTGCTTCGAGGATTCTCCCGGGGCTTACAGGTCAAAATTGCAATCATTTACTTCTTCCTTCTCTGTCCCTAAATAAACATATATCCCTTTTTGGTAGAGTTACTGCTTGTTACTCCAGAGAAAAAGTGAAGTTATACAGGTATTAGAATAAAAATTTTTTATACTTTCACACAAATTTATGAGTCACCTATGGAATACCCAGAATGTAATAGAGGCCTGATCAATCCTTCTCTAATCCAACTAAGATTTTCTTCTGAGTGGGTTCCAAATTATTCCTATTTCTTTTGCTATATGGGGAGCTGATTCTTCTGTGAGGCCTTGTAGAGGTAAGTCCATGGTTGTCATGTTGGCAATTAGGCTCACAGAGCCTTATTTACTCATTAAACACTTACTGAGCAGGTGGTATGGCCTATGCATTAGCTGGACATGGGCTACAAAGATGAATAAGCCAGATAATGTGCCCATCCTTGTGAATCTCAAATTCTAAAGAGGGACACTTTCATTTGTGTTCTAATGTCATGTTCCATGGTGTACTGGACGTAGGGTAGTGTGGTGGAAGAATAATGGGCTTTGAAGTTGTTAGGTTTGGATTTGAATCCCAACTTTGGTGTGTTTGCAGCTTCATAACTCAGGAAGTTACTTAAACAAACTGTTTCCTCAACTATAAAATGGAATTAAAACACCTCCCTCAACAAGGAACACAGCACAATAACTGGCTCTTGGTTAGCATCACTATCCCCTTCCCTAAATCAAATGGTTTTGTCCACTTCAATCCTCCACTCCCACTTCTGAAGAAAATCACATGCTGAATAGCATAAGCTTTCTCCTTCTTCCATAAGCTATTTTAAAAACATAGAAAACTCTCTTGAGGTTATATTAATGGTCTAATTCTACAAAACCACAACCTTTCTAACTTTGCCTTATTAATGCCTAGAAGTAACATAGAAAGACCAATTTAGTTTTTTTGTTTTTTGGTTTTTTGTCCTTTTTGAGACCAGCCGCACCACGCTCAGCCAGTGAGTGCACCGGCCATCCCTATATAGGATCCGAACCCGCGGCGGGAGCACTGCTGCGCTCCCAGCGCCCACTCTCCCGAGTGTGCCACGGGCTCGGCCCGACCAATTTGGTTTGAATCAACATTAAATTTCATGGAATAAAATCTTTTCTTAGAGATATTAGTTTTACTGAATATGGTTTTTATCTTTTAAAAACAAAACTACTAGTCAATTCAAAAGTATTTATCAGAGGCCCATACATCAGGAAGTATAGGATAGTAAACAGGTTCCAGACTTTACTGGATTTCACAGACCAGAAATATACATATTTTTAATTTCTTACTTTTTATTGTCACGTAAGATTTACAAACAAAACAAGGAAAACTACCATCTACTGTCACTTTCATTTTAGAACAGTACAGACAGTACACAAAAAGAAATAAGGATAATTTCAAATAAAGAATAATAGATTTACAAAAAAATCACTACAGAGATTGACTTTTATTTAGTTTGCAGCAGTTACTCCCAAGGTTGCCTTCACAAAAGAATCATTTAGTTTCTCAAAAAAGAAACAAAACAAAACAAAAAGCACTAAGATCAATTAAATCAGATTTTTTTTGCCAGCTTTAAAAGCTCTCCAGGTGATTCTATTGTGCACCCAGGGTTGAGACCAACTGCTACAGAAGATACAAAACCTCAAGGCATTTATAAATCTAGTGGGTTTAAAATAGGTATCACAAATTCAAATACCCAGCAGGTCAGCAGTTAAATGAGTTGTGCAGCTGATATCATACTAACTTAGAAAGACGGAGAAGAGAGAGAAGATTCCATAGTCTTCCAAAGAGAAAAAACATACAACATACAAAAGAACAGACATCAGACTTGTCAGCTCTAGAAGCTAGAAAACAATGGAGCAATGCATTCAAATTCTGAGGAGAAATCATCTCCAACTGAGAATTTTTAACCAGCCACTATCCATGTAAGATAGTGTAAGATAGAATAAAGTTCTATTTTGTAATAGACAGAATTTGTCTATTTGTAAGATAGACAAATAAGTTTGTAAGATAGAATAAAGACATTTGCAGATCGCTATTTCTCAAAATATTTACCTCCTGGGCACCCTTTCCCATGAAGCAGAGCCAGTCCCCCACTAAAACAAGGGAATAATTCAAGAAAGAAGACATAGACTATGGGAAACATAAGTTGCAACACTGGATTTGAGCTGAGCAAACTACACATTCTGGCACTGATTTGCATGCGTGTGGGTAGTTTTGAGTCACTATAGGACATACCTAAATGAGTGTGTTGCTGTGAATAACAGTTGTTGCTATAGTTCACTGCTGTCAATAAGTGAATAAATCTTGCTTTTTTTGCGGGGGGGGGGGCAGTTGTGTGGTAAGGGAATCTCACTTCTTGATCTTGAACTAATTCCTCCATATTTAATAGAAGACCTTAAATGCTTATTCTATTCCATTCTACAGGGAAATCGCTTATAAAAGTTGTATTTACATTTTGTCTCTACTTACTCTTCTATTTTTTAAGTTTTCATATTAAAATATATAACTTCAGAACTGCTTCTGAGAAGTTGGACCAGCATTGTTTTCCCTATTCCTTCTGCTAGGTACAACTGAAAACCATGGAAAATCTGTATAAAACAAACATAAAAAACTCTGAAAGATGGCCGACTGCTTAGGGGCCTAGAACCTAAGGATTGACACAGTGGTATTTTCTTCTTGTATTGTGTATCCCAGACTTGGGGCTGAAATGCCAACAGGCACGGACAAAAAAAGCCCCAACAAAAGCCAGCTTTCTAGTTAGCTCAGTTGGTTAGAGAGTGGCCTTGTAACACTAAGGTCAAGTGTTCGGTTCCCCATACCAGCCAGCCACAAAAATAAACAAACAAACAAATAAATAAAGCCTGCTCTCTCTAGCCAAAGAACCAGGAAAGGGGCAGCCTAGCAAGACAGAAAACCTTTAGCCAACGAACACTACTCCAGCCAAACCCTTATACTGGGTTGAATCGTAGCCAACAAAATGATATATCCGTGTCCCAGAATCTGTAATAGTGACCTTATTTAGAAAAAGGGCCTTTGAGGGCCGGCCCGGTGGCGCACTGCTACAGTGTGCCGCTTGGGAGTGCGGCGGCGCTCCCGCCGAGGGTTCGGATCCCACTTACAGACCGGTTCCCGCTCACTGGCTGAGCGAGGTGCGGGCACGACACCGAGGGTTGTGATCCTGTTGCCGGTCCCGGTCCGGTACGGGCGCGACACTGAGGGTTGTGGTCTGCTGCTGGACACGAAAAAAGACAAAAAGGAAAAAAAAAAGAAAAGAAAAAGGGCCCTTGAGATATAAATAAGTTAAGGATCTTGAGATGAGATCATCCTAGGTGGGTCCTAAATCCAAGACAAGTGTCCTTATAAGAGACAGAAAGAGAAGGCCGATACTGACGAGCCTGGAAGGCATTATGTTAAATGAAATGTCAGACACAGAAAGATAAATACTGCATCTTCTCACTCATCTGTGGGAACTAAAGAGAAAAGAAAGTTGAGTTTATAGAAGTAGAGAATGGAATTGTGGTTACTAGAGTCTGGGAAGGGGAGAGGAAGGGGGATTGAGAGAGATTGGTTAATAGACTTAAAATCACAGCTAGATAGGTCCAGTAAGTTCTAGTGGTCTACACTAGTGCTATGCATCTATAAGTAACAATAATTTACTGTATGTTTTCAATTGGCTAGAAGAGAGGAGCTCAAATGCTACCATTTAATAAATTTTTTCAATAGCAAATAGGCTAATTGCCTTGATTTGATCATCACACATTGTATACATGTACTGAAATATAACCCTGTACTCCATGAATATGTATAATCAATATGTGTCGATTACGAAATTTTTTTAAAAAGAGGGTGGTGGCCATGTGAAGACAGAGGCAGAGATTGGAGTTAAGCAGTTACAAATCAAGGAATGCCCGGAGCCACCAGAAAATGGAGGAAGTGAGGATGGGCTGTCCCCCGGGGTCTTCGGAGTGAGAACAGCCCTGCCCACACCTTGATTTCAGCCTTCTGTTTTCCAGAGCTGTGAGAGAATAAACCTCTGTTGTTTTAAGCCACCAAGTTTGTAATAATCTGTTATGGCAGCTGTAGGCAGCATACAGCTACAGAAAAAACTGTCCTTGTCCCACCCATGCCAGCAAAGACCAAATGAGGAGCCCAGATTTCCACACTTGTTAGGCTGTAATGAGGCACCCCAACACCTCTGTCAGAATAGTGTAAAAGAAAGCTGAGTAGGGAGACTGGGCAGGGAGGAAGCTCCCCACCCCTTGTGGTGTCAATGAAGACTATGTGGGGAGCCAGGACTTCCACCACTGCCTAGAAATAACAAGGCTACCCCACCAGAGCATCAGTGGAGACCACATGGAGAGCCAAAATGCCCGCATCCGCCAGCGGTAACAAGCAGTCCCCTCTCAGCTGTCGGTGGCTGCTGAGTGGGACAACTACTCTTCTACCCCCACCTGGCAGCAATGAAACTGTCCCCTCCCCTCCTCTCAATCTTCTCCTGCTGAAATGGCACCAAAATGCCAGCTTTGAAAGAGGCTTACAAAAGATCCGGAATCTTATAACGCAAAAATGCCCATGTTTCAGTAGAAAATCACTTGTCATGCCAAGAACCAGAGAGATCTCGAACTGAATGAAGAATAGATTTTTAACAACTGGAATGACAGAGATGATAGCATTATTGGACAAAGATTTTAAAGCAGCCATTATAAAAATGCTGAGCAATGACAAACCCAACAGAAACAAATGAGAAAATGTACGACTTCACCGAAGAAATAAAAATTCTCAGCAGAGAAAAAGAAGATTTAAAGAGCCAAAAATTACAGGCTTGCCAGGGTTTGGGGGGAGGGGGGTGCCAAAGGGACATTTTATTCTTTTTTTCTTTTTTTTTTTTTGGCAGCTGGTCAGTACAGGGATCCGAACCTTTGACCTTGGTGTTAGACTGGCAAGTTGGTTAGACTGCGCTCTAACCAACTTGCCAGCCCTCAAATGGACATTTTAGAACTGAAAATACAATAATCAAATAAACAGCAAAATAAAAAGCTCAGTGGATGAGCTCAACAATACAATGGAAGTGACAGAAGAAAAAACTGGTAAAGTGGAAGACAGAACAATAGAAATTACCCAATCTAATCAACAGAGAAAAAAAGACTTTTAAAAAAATGAAAAAACCCTCAGGAACCTGTGGGACTATAACAAAAGATTTAAAAAGATTTAAATTTGCGAAGGTGAAGAAAAAGAGGGCAGGGCTGAAAAAATTACTTGAAATAATGGCTGGGAACTTCCCATAATTTGTAAGAGAGAAACCTACAGATTCAAGAAGCTGAGGAACCCAAAATGATAACCCCAAAGAAATCCACACGAAGATCATAATTAAACTTCAGAAAACTAAAGAAAGAAAAATCTTGAAAGAAATGAAAGAAAAACGACACCTTATCTACAAGGAAAAACAATTAGAATCATAATGGATTTCTCATCAGAAACCATGGCAGCCAGAGAAAGTGGCACAATATTTGTCTTTTCTTTTTGGTGGCCGGCCAGTGTGGGGAACCCTGGACCTTGGTGTTTCAAGTAGTGAAAGAAAAGAATAGTTGACCCAGAATACTCAGAATACTCAGTAAAAATATCCTTCAGGAATGAAGCGGAAATCAAGACATTCTCAGATGAAAGAAAACTAAGAGAATTTATCACCAGCAGACTTGTCCTAAAAGACTGGCTAAAGTAAGTTCTCTAAGCAGAGAGGAAACAAAAGAAGGAACATTATGAAGGAAAAAAGAACACAATAAGCAAAAATATAGATAAATACAATAGGCTCTCCTCTTGAGTTTTCTAAAATATATTTTACAGTCAAAGCAAAAATTATAACATTGTGTGGTTCTAAATGTATGTAGAAAAAATATTTAAGAAAAGTATGTTATAAATGGGGGAGGGTAAAGAGAAGTAAGGATTCTATACCTCACTTGAACTAGCAAAATGACAACACTAGTAGACTAAGACAGACAGACAGACACACACACACACACACACACACCCTACAGCAAATACTAAAGAACCTACACACACACACACACACACACCCTACAGCAAATACTAAAGAACCTACACACACACACACACACACACACACCCTACAGCAAATACTAAAGAACCTACACACACACACACACACACACACACCCTACAGCAAATACTAAAGAACCTACACACACACACACACACACACACACCCTACAGCAAATACTAAAGAACCTACACACACACACACACACACACACACCCTACAGCAAATACTAAAGAACCTACAAAGAAATAAACTCAAAAACACTATTGGTAAATCAAATGGAATTCTAAAAAAAGCTTAAGCAACCCAAAGGAATGCAGGAAAAAGAAAGCAGAGAAATAAAAAACAGAGAGAACAAACAGAAAACAAAAAGTAAAATGGCAGGTGTAAGCCTGAACATATCAATAACAATATTAACTGTAAGTGGTATAAATAGACCAATTAAAAAGAGACTGATAAAGATTTAAAAAATAAACAAATAAAAATAAAAAACACGACCCAGCTATATGCTGTCTATAAGAAAATCACTTCAAATATAATGATATAGATATGTTGAAAGTAAAAGGATGAAAAATATATATATTAGAAACATTAATCAAAGGAAAGCAAGAGAGGCTATATTAATATCAAATAATTCAGACTTTGGAGCAAAGAAAATGACCAGAAGCACAGGAGGACATTATGATAAAATGGTTAAACTGTTAAGAAGATATAGCAATTCTAAACATGTATTCACAAAAAAATAAAAAATAAAAATAAAATAAAATAAAATAAACATGTATTCACAAAAGAGAGCAACAAAAACTGTCCCCAGAAGCAACACCAGGGCAGGGCTGGTGGGGGCCGCAGGAACAAACTATTGATCTGCGCCACAGGATAGGCCTCTAGAGAATGATGCTGAGTGAAAAAAGTTCCAAAAGGTTACATTCTGTATGCTGTCTTAACTGTACTGATGTCACTGTCCTGGTTACGATATTGTATTCCAATTTTGTCAGAGCTGGGGGAAATTGGGTGAAGGAAATTGGGTGAAGGGTCTCTATTACTTCTTGTAACTGCATGTGAATCTACAATGACCTCAAAATTTCAAGTTTAACTGAAAAAATTCTATATAACATTTAAAATTTATAATAAAAATTATAGGGGCTGGCCCGGTGGCGCACTGCTACAGTGCGCCGCTTGAGAGTGCGGCGGTGCTCCCGCTGAGGGTTCGGATCCCACATACAGACCGGTTCCCGCTCACTGGCTGAGCAAGGGGCGGGCACGACACTGAGGGTTGCGATTCGTTGCCGGACACAAAAAAAGACAAAAAGGAAAAAAAAAAATTATAAAATATACGTGTTATCTCTCTTTTTAATTTTTATTTTTGGGGAGCATAGGGGCTGTCAGTCAGCTAATTTATTATAATTTCTCCTTTTCTAGTACATGCACAGAAAGCCTGACAGCTAAGTGTACATGTACACACACACACACATACACACACACCCTATTCTCTCTTGAAAATGGGCTTCCATTCCTCTCTACACTGTTGAACCACTGCAACAGTTCAAGAAACTGTTGTGACTTCTCTGTTGTCAAATATAGCGGTCAATCTCAAGCCTCATTTTATGCAACCTATTAGCATTAGCATCACTTGACATGATCTCCCTGTCTCTAATCCTGGAAGTTTTTGTTTGCTTGGCTTCTGGGACGATATTCTTTTTTTTTCTTTTTCTTTTTCTTTTTGGCAGCTGGCTGGTGCAGGGATCCAAACCCTTGACCTTGGGGTTACAACACTGTGCTCTAACAAACTGGGACGCTGTTCTTTCTTGGTGGTCTTCCTATCTCAAAGATTGTTCATTTTCAAGGGTGTTTTAGTGGTTTGAAAAACTATTTTCTCTATGTACCCTCACTCTCCAGTGTTCCCATCCTATCCATGGGCTGATAACTCCCAAATTTCTATCTTGACATCTTCCCTGAGGTCCTTTAGTAATCTGGGTCCAATCAGGAGGTATAAACCACACTGTAGGTTCAATGGGGAAGTTTAACATAAAACATTACTGAATACATTAAAAGATTGACTATAAGATGTAAGGCAACTTTACATGATATCCTAGGGCTGAGGGAGAATACCCAAGGAAGGACAAACATGGAAGGGGTTCAGACCTCTTTGGAGAAGCAGCCCACAGGATAGCAGAGTTCACTGGCCTGTCCAGGTTGGAGCTGGTCTGGAGCTGCTAGGCAAGCAAAAGCCACCCTCTGGAGTGCAGGCGGGGGAGCAGGTGCTCAGCTACTAGAGGTGTGGGTGTGCACTGGGAGTCCCGGCACCAGCAGGAGCAGGAGGCCTGCAGAGCTCATGGGCCAAGTGGGGACTGCAGGAACAGCAGCCTGGTGTGTGGCCTTCTGAGTCACAGGAGACTTGCATGCAGGTCCTGAAGGAACTTACAAGGAGTCTCGATGCCGGTGGGGAAGAAGGCCTTCAGAATGCAAGGGTGCTCTGGTTTCTGCATCAAAGGAGCTACAGAAAGGGTACTGGCCGAGATACCACATTCTGGGGCTGTGTCTGGAGCAGTACACCCACCCCACAGACCCTTGGCCCATACTGGAACCTGTAGTACCTCTAGTGTCCCTTCAGCACACCCTACTGAGAAAGCTTGCCATCGTGATCACTTTAAAGAAGTGTTTAAAGGAGTTTCATTGTTCATCACAGAGCAAATATGGAAGGGTGTATTCAGAGCTGCTAGGCAATATGTTGTCCAACACCCTGTACTAGAATGGTAGCTCCCTGAAGGTGGTCCTGATCACTTTTATATACTCAGAGCCTAGTGCCTGGTACATTGTAGGCATCTAGTATACGAAAACAATTTTTAACTATGCAAATCAAATGTATTACTTATAGTAAGTGTGGCAGTGTTGGAAACTGACTGAGTCATGGGGGTGGATCCCTCATGAATGGATTAATGCTCTACCTGGGGAGGGGGGAGTAATGAGTGAGTTCTCGCTTTATTAGTTCCCGCCAGAGCTTGTTGCTTAAAAAGAACCTGGCACCTTCTCTCTCTCTTGCTTCCTCGCGCCATGTGATCTGCTTGTACCCGCTGGTTCCCTGCCATTTTCCTCCATGAACAGAAGCAGCCTGAGGCCCGTGCCAGATGCAGCTGTCCCAGAATCGTAAGCCAAATAAACCTCTCTCCTTTATAAATTACCCAGTCTCAGGTATTTCTGTTATAGTAACACAAAACGGACTAAAACAGTAAGGAAGACTCTGTCCAGTTCAAGAAATATAACATCACCTGCCCAGGAGAAAACCCTGCCATGTGCCCTTTCCACTTTACAACCCCCACTCTCCTTCCCGCTGCAATAATTACCTGACTTTTATAGTAGTTGCTTCCCTTTATTTTTCTTTTTATAGTTTTATCACCTAAGTGAGCATTCTTAGCCACTATAGTTTTACTCATTTTTAAAATTTTAATGTTTTAAGACTCTTCTCTTTTGGAGGCTGGCAGATATGGGGACCCAAATCTGTGACCTTGGTGTTTTAGGGCTGTGCTCTAACCAACTGAGTAACCGGCCAGCCCCTTTAAGACTCTTTTAAGTTATAGGTTCTTCTATTCCTTTCATTTCCTTACAATTTAACTATTGAAAAATAGGGTCTGTTTAACCCTTAAGAGCTTCCCATAGTCTGGGTTTTGTAGTTCAGTAACTTCCTCTGTCCTTGGCATTTCCTGTAAACTAACAGCTGGATCTAAGAACTGGATGGACTCAGCTTTGAGCTCTTTAGCGCTTCCTCTCATCTACTCTTTGGTTATCCAGGGGTGCAGTCCATATAAGAAAGTCAAGATAAACGGTTCTTTCCCTTTCTTTACAGTTTACAAGATCATAAATTGGTTTCATGTCATCCTCTGAAGGTGACCAAACTTTATTCATTAAGCCCATCTTTCATTTCGTTTTCACTATTCATTAAGCTCATAAACATATTTGATGCATTTCAATCCTTTACAATTATCACCATTACTGAAGAGCAAACTGTCCCATCTTTTGTTAGTGGAATCACTTCAAGTTAGCTCCTGAGAACTTTTCACCCGACTTGAATAGTGTCTTTGAGAAATCTGGTATTACCATCCCAAAGCTGGGGTTTCTTTAAGTGAAAAATGGTAATTCAGGAATACGAGCTGGGGCCGGCCTGGTGGCGCACTGCTACAGTGCACCGCTTGGGAGTGCGGCAGCACTCCCGCCAAGGGTTCGGATCCCACATACAGACCGAGTTCCCGCTCACTGGCTGAGCGAGGTGTGGGAGCAACACCGAGGGTTGCGATCCCGTTGCCGGACACGAAAAAAGACAAAAAGGAATATGAGCTGGTCACTAAGGATGATCATGGCTACTGAGTCGGTCATTGTTTATAGTTTTTCAGGGGAGAGAGCTAAGAGACATATATAG
>NW_007730027.1:204531-204939 GCF_000696425.1 Galeopterus variegatus
GTACGGGCGTGACACTGAGGGTTGCGATCCGTTGCCGGACACGAAAAAAGACAAAAAGGAATATGAGCTGGTCACTAAGGATGATCATGGCTACTGAGTCGGTCATTGTTTCTAGTTTTTCAGGGGAGAGAGCTAAGAGACATATATAGAGAGAGAGGATATAAGATAGATAATCTTAAGTACATTACTTCATTTTCTCCTGGCATAAAGCAGTGCTGTCAAAAATTCTAATAATTTCATATTCATTCCCTTATAAGTCACATGCTTTTTCCTGGATGCCTGGAGTTTTTTTTCTCTAAAGACCAGTAACTCTACTAAGACATGATCTGGTGTTGGTTGTTCTGGGTTGATATTCTCAAGTACACAGAGTGCACTTTCAATATGTAAGTTTCAAATCTTTTTTTTTTT
>NW_007730027.1:206136-208499 GCF_000696425.1 Galeopterus variegatus
CCGAACCCTCGGCGGGAGCGCCGCCACACTCCCAAGCGGTGCACTGTAGCAGTGCGCCACCGGGCCGGCCTCATCCTCATTTCTGAAATGCCTTTTTTCCCCTTTTATTTGTAATTCTTTCCCAAGTTCTGTCACCTCATGCGTAGTTCTCATTCTGATTTAGGTTGTTCTTTCATGTCTTGTATCATTTTCTTAATGTGTTTTGAAACAGATCAAGCCTGTAAGCCAATTGTTCTTTGGACATGTCTTTATATTATTCTACTGGGAGAAGTCACATCCTCCACTGTCTGAAGGGATGTTATTCAACTAGTTAATCTCTTTTTTCTTATAACTTTGGGATATTTCCCCTTGGTACTAATCTGTAGCTCATTTTTTATGTGAAATTAGTTCTTCCAAGCTTTTAGAATTATATGGGGCTCACAAAATCCTTTCTAATTTCACAGAGCTCTCTCTCCTGTTATTTCGTGTAGGGCTGAAAAGACAGCAGCTCACTTTCTGGGATTTCCTGGTTTAGATTCTTCTTTTTTTCATCTCTCTCGAACCTATTCTGCTCAATTTTAATTCTACTGCCAATAATTTCTCCTCACTTTAGAAGCCTATCCTAGAAGAGAGCCCAGCAGGTCAGTTCTGAGCATTCATGGAGGCCAGACCAGTCCAGCCCTTTCAGACTTTCTTACTGTGCAGCAAAGTCTAGGTTGTCCAAATCCTTCACATTCTAAAGAAAAGGTGCTCACTTCGGCAGTACATACACTAAAACTGGAACGACGCAGAGAAGGTTAGCATGGCCTCTATGTAAGGATGACAGGCAAATCTGTGAAGTGTTCCATATTTTTTAATAATACTGAATTGTGTATCTCAAGATAGCCAGAAAAGAGGGTCTTGAATGTTATAACTACAAAGAAATAAATATTTAGTTGACTATACCATTATACAATATATGCATGTATTGGAACAACAGACTGTACCCTATAAACATGTACAATGAAAAATATAAATTAAAAAAAAAAGAAAAAAAGGTTTGGCCCTTGGGCAGCCATAGAGCTGAGGGAGAACACCCAAGGAAGGACAAACTTGTTAAGAATGTCTTATTTTCTGATAAACAAAGACAAGAGTGTCCTGTTTAGCTGGGGGTATTGGATCATGTGGTATAAGCTTGAGCTCAGGAGCAACAAGAGAATAAGGTCGGCCACATGGGGGGCAGCCATGACTACATGACTGATCCCCAATAAAAACTAAGCTTAGGTGAGCTTCCCTGATTGACAATACTGTGTTCTTATTGTCATGCATTGTTGCTTGAAGAACTAAGTGCTGTCCATATGATTCCGGGAAGCTTGTGCCTAGTCTCTCCTGGCCCCTGCCCTACATGCCCATCTCTGTTGTTCATTTGACTTTTTTTTTTTTTTTTTGAACTTTTCCTAGTAATGTCAGGCTGATTTAATATTCAAAAAATTAATAAATTCACAATATTTGCAAACTAAGAAAAACTATGTGACCATCTTAAATGATGCACAAAAAGCATTTTCAAAATTCAACATCTAGGGCCGGCCCGTGGCTCACTCGGGAGAGTGCGGTGCTGATAACACCAAGGCCACGGGTTCGGATCCTATATAGGGATGGCCGGTTCGCTCACTGGCTGAGCGTGGTGCTGACAACACCAAGCCAAGGGTTAAGATCCCCTTACCGGTCATCTTTAAAAAAAAAAAAAAAAAAAAAAAAAATTCAACATCTATCCCAAATAAAAATTCCTGGCAAATTAGAAACAGATAACTTCCACAAATAATAAGGCACATCTACAAAACATCATGCTTAATGGTGAAAAGCTGAGTGCATTCTTATCAAGTAAAAGAACTCCCAATTGCTAAAGGTGGAATAATTTAAGCCAATACATAACATAGCATTGGATGATAACCAAAGTATAAAATAAATATACATGAGTTCATACTGATATAAATAAGTGATTAAATAAATAAATGGGGGAAAAGAGACAAAATTCCTGTGCAGAATAACTTAAGTAATTTATACAGATAGATATTTACCCCTTAAAGAGGTACAGCATACTGTTGCTCATTTTAATCTGTATCCTCCTGCTGTAATAAACACTGATGGAGTTTGGATGTGTTGTCCCCTCCAAAACTCATGTGGAAATTTGACCTCCAGTGTGGCAGTGTTGGAAACTGACTGAGTCATCGGGGCGGATCCCTCATGAATGGATTAATGCTCTCCCTGGGGGAGGGGGGATTAATGAGTGAGTTCTCGTTCTATTAGTTCCCACGACAGCTCGTTGCTTAAAAAGACCCTGGCACAGGCCGGCCCGGTGGCGCACTGCTACAGTGCGCCGCTTGGGAGCGTGGCGGCACTCCCGC
>NW_007730027.1:209309-210984 GCF_000696425.1 Galeopterus variegatus
CTTTATAAATTACCCAGTCTCAGGTATTTCTATTATAGCAACACAAAACGGACTAAAACAAACGCTAACCATAAATGTAACAGCTTTTTGGAGTTCTTTTTTTTTTTCTCCTTGGCATCTGGCTGTTACTAGGATTTAAACCCATGACCTTGGGCTTATAAGGCTGTACTTCAACCAACTAAGCTATTCAGCCAGCCCAGCTTTTCTAAGTTCTGTGTGTCCTTCTGGCAAATCACTGAACCTCAGGGTGGTCTTGAGTACCCCTGAACACACTTACCATGGGCCCCTTGCATTCACCTGGTATTGGAGGGGAAAATCCCTTGAGTTTTAGCTATTTCCAAATTGTTCCATGGTGCTATCCAGTGAGTGCCTGTTGACTATTTTGGGTTTCTCCTCTTCTCAGATCTGTCAAACTCTGCCCCCTCTTCTTCCTCCTGCACAGATACTCAGATCATGCAGGTTCTGCAGCTGTCTGTGGTCTGTCTCTCCCCATCTGTCTTTTGGGATTCCTGGGGGTACCCTGTCACCTAGCTTTATTGTAAATGGGATTTTGCTTTTGCTATATAGTTGCTCTATTTTTATGTGGGGATTATGAAATAATGAGAATAAAGAAAAAGCAGCACCTGAGTAAACTTTTCACAGTTTATACAGAATGTGTAAGGGGCAGAGAGAAAATACGGAGAAAAAAGAATTCTATCCATTATAGTACAAAATCTATTATGGCACAGAGACAATTTAACAGATTTTTCCAGACTCTTCTTTAAACAAACTGCATTTTGTTCACATCCTTCTTAAAGAGTACAGCTCAAACTAAACACAATATTCTACTCTAGTGAAAAGAGAGCGGGACAATTATTTCTCTAATTATGGATCTCACCAACCAGTCAGGCTACAAATCCAGTTTAAATCTCTTCAGTCTAATTCAAGTATCTATTGGATATGCATCCCTCCTGCCCCTGGCTCATTTCACAGATTAATGTCTCTCAAGGATGACAGCCTACTGACTGGTGTCTTCTGTTCAAATTTCTCTCTTGAAAATAAACCTTTTACCAAGATTAAGTGCCAGTTCTTTCACTTGGTATACAAGACCTTACACTCTGATCCCAGTCTATCTTTCCAGACTTCTCTAAGGCTCTCAGACCTTCACACCAGCTTTACACACCACTCCCACTACCACAATTTTGGGGGATACCCTAATACATGCTCTTCTTCCCTCCATTGTGACTTTGCAAATTCTCTCCCTTCTTCTTCATATGCCAGTTCTGAGCTTATCAAATTTCTACTCCTCTTTTAAGAACTGGCTCAAAGAGTACTTTGCTCCCAGCAGATTGAGTCGGTCCCTCCTCAGTGATAGCCTGCCATTTCTACCATTTATCCCGCTGTCGGCCATTACCTCTTGCTGGGGCTTTCCCCTTCGTGTCCACTCCTCCCATGAGCACAAGAGGTAAGAGCTGGGGCTCCACAGTGAGGCACGTCTTTTTGGCTACAGTCCTGACAAGATTAGTTACTAGTCACGAGCTTAAACAAATTAGTTCACAGTTCTTGAGCCTAAGTTTTCTCATCTGTAAAGTAGAAATAATAGTAATACCAATATCATAAGTATAATGTGTGGATTAAACAACATAATCAATGTATTTTGAAGAGTCAGCACTATGCCTGGCACGGTAGCAGAGGC
>NW_007730028.1:0-15894 GCF_000696425.1 Galeopterus variegatus
GGCCCCTGAATTTTGTTTTTAAGTGATAAATAATTTTAAAGGAATATAACATATTTATGCACATTCCCTACAAACAAGACCACATTTATAGGCTAAGCACTAGGTTCCTAAAATTGTTTATAAACCTTTATTTAGCAATTAGGAGCTAGTGGGGAATTATTAATTTTGCATTTGAGTTTTACATAAAGCATTACTAATTTTACCAATTAGCAGGAAAGAAACTCTAATTGGAGGTCTGGGAGGTATTGCATGGATAAGAAGACAGAATATGGGTTTCTTTTTTTCTGCATGTTCTTTCACCAGACTGAGCAATATGTCTCCTTGTGGGAGATGCTTATCCTCAGAAATTCTCTGTTTCAATTCATCACTAAAACAAAGATGATATGCTTATCTTTTCCAAAGTCTAAATTTCTCAGTGCTGTCTTTCCACTTAACTATCTTCCTATGAAATTAACAACTAGTAGATTGGGTGTGGGTAGAAAAAATTCATTATATTAGGAATCCAAAGGACTGCCTTTCTGACCAGCCTTCATCATAACTTAGGTGTGTGATTTGCGGGCATTATAGATAACTTTTTGGCCTTTTAGAATTGAGTAACAGAAATTATATAGCTCCCCAATTTACCGCACAAGGACATAGAGCAACTCAAATTTATTCTGTTGAATAGTTGATATTTGATTTTCATTGAGCTAATTCTTGGGGGAAGAAGGAAGTAAAACAAAGGTAGTATCTTAGAAAAGTTCACTGATTTGGAACTCAAACCAGAAAACACTTTACAAATGTGAAGTATAAACCACTCAGTGGTGGATCCTCATAGGTCTTCATTACACAGCACAGTGCTTGGAATGTGGAAAGTACTTGATAATTCTGAGCTCCTGACATAAATCATCTCAAATAATTCCTGCTTAACCCTGACATCATTATTATCATTCTTATTTTACACATGAGAAAAATAAGGCTGAGAGAGGTAGAATTGATAGAGCGGGGACTAAAACTCAGGTTATTTGCTTAATATTTGTGATGAACTGTGTTACTAAGGTATTGCGGAGGCTATATATATGTAGCAAAACTTTGAGCCAGGTCCATAAGCAGTAAAAGCATTAATGGAAGAATGAATGGATAACTATATAGTGAATAAATGTAAAACAATAAATATGGTAGAAAGGAGTCCATGTAATTTCATTCAGATTTTAACCACAAATATTTCAGGGATTATTTTATACCTCCATTCTGATTTCCTTTTAGCTTCACATTCATTAAGAAACTACAATTTACTTGTTTCCTCTTCCCAGTTCAAGGCTAGTCCAAGCTGAAAAGTTAAACTGCATTAAGCATAACGAAGCATCCTGATGGAGAGAGAGCATTTCCTCCTTTGGGAAATTTCAAGGTTTCCCGGGTTGGCTATATTACAGCTGTTTCCTGCTAACCCAGTCTCTCTCTCTAGTTCATGGTTCCTTGAGATTTTTTTCCAAATTCTGATCTCTTAATCTGTGTAAGATAAGTGTCTTCAAGGCGGAAGTACATTTCCCAGTTTCTGATTAACAGCCACCTATGTCAAGCAAAGCATGCACATTTTACTGTGGACTCAATACCTTAATTCTGACCTCAGCATCCTTGGCTCTGTCTTCTCTTGAATATCATCATCTTGATTTGTCTTGTCTTAGCACCTCTGGTTTGAGAGTCATTTATTGTCCCACATAGGCATGATTAATGGATTTTCCTCCTTTCCAGGATGTAAACAAAACTGAGTTGTTTTAATCGTAGTTGGCCATTTTCTATAGAAAATAAGCTTTTAAGCATTGATGAGTGCCAGATGCCAAAAAGAGAGAATAGTCAAGTCTTCTTTGAAATGCTAGTACCAAAAAGAAGTATCACGGTAGTTACCACTAGGGCAATCAAAACTGAAACCATTCTTATATGCCACTTGCTTTCCTGCAGACAGATGACTTCTACTGAACCGCCTTGAGATAACTGTAGTAGAAGACAGCCTTTGAAACAAATCTAACTTCTGTTGGGTTTCTATATTTTGCATGGATCCCATAATAGACACAGGATTTTGAGGTAAATATGACACTCACTATTCCATGCTGTATATTAAAGGTACTTGAATTGCATATCGAGAGCAGCTCTTTCCTACGAGTTCATGACTTATAGTTTAATAAAAGGAATAATACACCTGCAAATTGTCTACTCTGTTTCAAAGAAGAAGCATGACACTCACTATTCCATGCTGTATATTAAAGGTACTTGAATTGCATATCGAGAGCAGCTCATTCCTACGGGTTCATGACTTATAGTTTAATAAAAGGAATAATACACCTGCAAATTGTCTACTCTGTTTCAAAGAAGAAGCATCATATGCAGATGACCTTTTAGCAATGATTTGAAGGGTAATCGTAATGAGGCTACTTCTTTAGAGATTGAGGAAGATGCTCTATGCCCCTAAAGATTTTGAAAATACACTGGAGAAAAAAGACATTCTCTTTTTAGTTTAATACTACACCGTCACAAGACAATGCTTGTGTCCATTTAAGGTTTAAAGGTAGAAACTAACGTCAAGAGAAATTTTAGTACTGCATTTGACTCAGAAATATGGACAATTTAGGTAAGCCTAAAAAATGATGAATTTGGTTCTCTATTTTGATCATGAGAACAGATTGAAAGGAATTAAGTGAGGAGCTAGGGTTTGTATTAGATGCCACTACCTTTGGAATTTCACAATAGAGAAGGTAGCTAGAAACTATAAATAGAACTTTTGCCATAAACTCAAAGGACTTTAAAATTTACAAATGATGCAGTAAACCAATAATGAATAACAATTAAAATAGTAGAGTTTAAATCCTTAAAATATTCTTAGTCTCTGAATTAACTTTATGTTGTATTCTGTCATAACAACATATTTAGTATTTAATTGTGTAATAGAATCTTGAGATTATGGCAATAGTGTGAATTACTCATGTATGAAGTTTTTAAAAATGTGTATTAAAAGGCTTATTTAATAGAGATAAATATAACTGTGTTTTTAGGGGAAAAAGATACATTGAGAGATTTACTCTAGATATTGGAATTCGGGGAAGTATTTCCTCTTTGAATTCACTGATTGAATTATCCTCTAGATATTACAAAGCATATTTCTGTTGATTCTAGATCAGGATAAATTTATTTTAAATTTCTTCTTTATGAATCACTTATAAACATATACAACACCATCATCCAAATAGAATGTTTCTGTTTAATATGATAAACTGTAAATTTAAAACTGTACATACATTTTGGGGCTTTTGTTATTGCCCTGTCAGAGCTTTTATTAAACTCTTAAGCAAACTTTCAGCATGACATACTATCCTTAGTCTTAGGAGGTTGATCCTCCTGTTTAAAAAGTGTGAGTTCGTCATTGAGTCTATAAGATCCAAAACGTACAAAGATGGGAAAGCCCAGTTCTATGACCAACCAGAGTTTTGGTATTAGCAAACTCTTTTTCTAAGTATATGAACACACACCCTCTCTTTCTTTCTTTGTCTTTCTCTCTCTAACACTTATATAATGCATATGCATATGTGCATATATAAATAAAATATGGATGTGTGTATATATCTATGCATAATATTTAAAATGTTTTTATTTTAATAAATTTATTCATCTGTGCAATAATTAAGTGTGGTGGTATGTGTCTGATATTTATGGTAATTAACCTTATATTTCCTTTGCCAAATAATGATAATAATTTTCCAAATCTTGTATTTAATTATGTAATTATCATGCTGCCCCCATGGAAGTGATGACTAGGTTTTCGGTTTTATTGCTCCCGTAAAGGGGTTGGGATGGTGGTGGAAGGGAAGAAGATACAAAGAACTTCCAAAAGCTTCTTCCAAAATATGGTAACAAATGGACACTTGCTCTTTTACCCAGAAATTATTGGAGGAAAAAAATAATAAAACCCCCAGGAAGCTCTAGTCATACCCGTCATCATTCCAACATGAATATGGTATATAATATTGAATATAATTAATACTAAAATCACAATCAGTTAACCAATAAATAAGTGCAAATGACAGATATTGGAGTCATCCACTCTTTAATAATAAATTAATAAGGAAGCAAGAGAGTAAGTGGGTGAAGTGGAAAGAAAGTATCATTTGGTGCATGAAGAAAAAGGAGGTGGGAAATGGAGCACTTGCCTGTTTTCACAGTTTTGACATGGCCAGCCATGCTTCTCTTCAAACTATTATTCATAAATTCAAGCTATCCTCATAAATGCTCATACTTTAGTATTAAAGTCATGGGCATGCCTTGCTGGCATTTTACATTTGATTAACATAAAATGGGCAATTTGTGGATTGAGTACCCCACTTTCATATTTGCTTTAATGCCTATGGCTGACCCCCCAAGTCTTTAAGTGGACATTGAAAAATGGTTTAACAACACATGGCTGTGCTGCACAAAGACACTGACTGTGTGCTGTGTGAGCAGGGGCGGGAGATAAAGAGAGAAGAATGGAGAGATAAAGCCACTGTTCAATGTCCCCACAGCAAGGGAAGGCATTGAATGCTATCCAGTCTGTCATATGTTCATTAGCAAAATTATGATGAGACTGACACACATACCGCAGAGTTTAAACATATCACTTTACCCTGGGATACACAATCTTGGTTACATAACCTTAGAAAAGACTAAGTTTAACACAAAGAGAAAAGACAGAGTCCCAAGAGTGACAGACACTCAGGAACCCTGAGACCAAGTTAAGGCTGAAGGAGTAAAATCTAGGTCAAGATCCATAGCATCATGTAACATCATACCTGGTAGACAGAGGCTGGGTATCAGTACCCACAAAGCTGATGTCTTTGTGTAGGAGAAAACAATTATGAGAGTCTGGGAATTAACACAAAAGTCAAAATTCAAGCCGTTAAGCAAGTGAAGTCAAGGCATGAGTGATTAACGACTTCATGCTCATCTCTTAGTGAGGCTGCTGTTTCAACATCATAGACTTCCTGCCAGAATGACAGACGTCAGAATTTTTAAAATTATAAGAAGATTTATATGACTTGGAAAGTAGACAGCTGCAGAGAGACACCTACAATCTTTAAATTCTTATGCCAGTATTATTAATAACGGGTGTTATGTATTTTCAGAAAATAATTTGGGGCCTGAGAAAATTTAATCAGCCTAAACACTTCATTTGTTCATAGTCAAATGATTTAGAACTGAGGCCTAAACTAACAACAAAATGTCCTATGACAAATTAAAAGTAGTACAATAAAGAAAGCACATTTGTAATTTCTGTACAAGAGAAATGAGCAAAAGAAAAACTACAACCTTAACCATGTGACAGTATTTGGTATTACATCATAGAAATTAGAAAAAAAAATTGGGATTATCTTCTATTTAGGGCAATGTCTTCTACTTTACATGTATTATTCTTTTACCAGAGTGTGTACAGCAGTTCTGTGTATTTCTTTCTTTCTTTCTTTTTTTTTCATCCTCATGAAACTAATAATTGCACTAGATATTTTGGTATAGTTTTTACTTAGGACAATTTTGTCCTTGAAGGCTATAACGTATCTACATTAGGATATTTTGAGAATATAAATCCAAGCCAGAGTTAAACATAATATCTTTGAAGAACTTGAGTTCATGGGAATTTTTTTCTATAAAATGATTTTACCCAAAGATTTTGCAGTATTTCTTTGGTTAAGATAGCAGGGAATAATACAGTGGTATTAATTAAGGCCTTGTGTGTGTGTGTGTGCATGTGTATTAACTAATGAAATAGCTAAAAAAATCATAAAATATAGACCAATAAAAACACTATCAGTAACTGAAGATTTATAATGAAGTTATACCATATGAAATAGAAACTATTGTAATCTAAATTTTACAAATATGCTAACTGAGCCTTAGTCTGCTTAGTTAAATAGACCAATATCAAACAATTAGTAGATCATAGAGTTAAGATCTGCTATTAGAGAGCCCAGACTTCTCGCCATTTTTAAATTATTGGGTAGGTGTAAAACACAGCAGACACTAGAGAAACAAAAGTACAGGCTGACAATGGTTGTCCCCTTGATGAAGATGTTTAATATCTCTGATCACTGCTGTAAAATAAAGGAGTTAGAGCTAGATAATTAGTAAGGTCAATGGCAGAGCACAAAGGAGTAAAAATTCTGTTAGTGAGAGATAACCATTAAATTAAGCTGTTTTTGCTCTAAGATGTCTTACATGAATTTCTGTTCAATGACAACAATAGAAACCACATGAGAAGTTTAGTACAATAGATAAATTCTAACGTCATTGGGGAGAATACCTAACTGCTATTGTTTGGAAGTTTTGTGTGTATCCTCAAAAAAATGAAAACATTTACCATATAAATTTAAGACAACTATTATTCAATATTATAGGTTAAGAACTGATTCCAGATATTAACACTCATATATAATGGCAAAACATAAAAGCAAATTTAAGATAAGACAGAAAAAAAGCAAGAAACTACAAGTTTAGATGCCACCTTTCCTTTTTAAAGTCACAAATTTGATTTGTTTTTTTGACAAATTCATGTGAAATCAATGGAATTTATTTAAGAAGCAAATTGAATCAGAACTACTTAGTTTTCGAGTTTATAATCCAGTTACAGCGAAATATCATTGCCCAGGGATATAGTAACAAAAAGCACTTTATGGGCACATATTATTCAAATATTCTGGCTGGAATTTTTTTCTGGGCATATGGCTTCTCAAGATTTTTCTCTTATTATCTCAGTCTTCTCTGGAGAGGTTCATATGAAGAGCCTTAGTTTAATATTCTTTTAACAATATCTTGAGCTATTTGAATAATCGGTGCTATATAAATCTAATAAACAAATGGTAAATGTTAAATAATATTAAATGGGAGCACATTAAAATGGAGTTTCATTATGCTGTGTTTGGCTTTGGCAGTGCTCATAAACCATAGTATGTTTAGATTAAATTCATTTCAATAAAACACCAGCTTACCATATGTTTTGGAAATGATTAAACAAATTCAAACTTGCCTTAGAATGATCACACTTTCCCTAAACATTTCAGTCTTAACCTGCAGCTGAAAAAGTGTCAGTTTTAATAATCCAAAATATTCTTCAATAAAAGTTGAAGATCATTGACAATGTCTATATATAAATATTAGGTCATTGGGATACCCACGATGAAATTTAGATTTCCCAGGTGTGAAATATACTCAAGCATATCTGCACACTAAGTTTATAAGAATCAAAGAAATATGAATGACAATGTAAAATGGCACAATCCTTTGTTTTAATAATGAAATTACCACTAATGTCTCTGTATTTGAGAGATTGCGTAACATTCAAGCATTGAGCACAAATAAAATTCATTTAATTCAAAAACAGATTCATTCAAATACAAATTGGCTATCTCTAGAAGGATAGTCTATCACTGAAATGAAAGAACTCATTACCTCTTTTATTCCTCCTTACTCTGCACTTTTCTGTTTTCTAGACACACGAAAAATTAATTATTCATGTTTCAACTCTAGATATATATGATTGCACCATCACAGACTAAAAGCAATGATAGGGAACCTAATTATCCTTGCATTCAGTGTTGCAACTTTATAGTTGTTAGAACTGTGGAAAAGAGTGCCTACATTACTTAGTCTGTTGATGGCAGACTGGTCACCAAGTTTCACATCCTAGAAACCATGCTCACTGAGCTTGAAAAAGAGAGAATCCTGAACTCCACTCACTCCTTTAGTCCTATGAGACTGTATGGAATGAAATGAGGGTGGTAAAAGTAAGGATAAGTTTAAAACAGGTTATGCAAGAGTAGAAATCTTGTATATAGTTTGGATGCCTGCCTCTTTGGAAACAGGTAGGGGACAAAATGTTCATTTTTTCATGGTTGGTAATGAATCAGTGAAAAAAGCACGACTTATGAAGCTGGTGGGGTCAGATGAAAGAAAGTAAACTATCACATCTATATGGAAAATTTGTGACTCAGTGGACTGCTTTTGAATAGGTGTGCTGATTAAACGTAACACACACACTAAAGTCAACAAACATATATGAGGGGTCTTCAAAAATGTCATGGACAGATTTGTATTATCTTTTAATTCTATTTTCCACAAACTTTTTGAAGTAACTTCTTATATCTAGCACCAAGGAACAAGGTTGTAATTTTTACCTCCTGGGGCTGAAGAATTGGACCTTTTCATGGAGGTTGATAGGTAATCTGTAGTTTGTCTAAAGACTCTGTGTGTGTGTGTGTGTGTGTGTGTGTGTTAGAGAGAGAGAGAGAGAGAGAGAGAGAGAGAGAGAGAGAGAGAGAGAAACAGAGAAAGAGAGAGAGAAAGAGAAAGAGAGTGCATATTCATATTTGGGTGGCAGACACATTATCATTGTCTTATCATTGTACATAACCTGGCACAGGTAATATTAGTATAATAGAGAAGTTTATTTAGTAGTGTTAGGTGAAGGGTGAAAACCAACTTTAACCAAAAACCATGAAATTAGACCCAAATCTAAGGTATTGATAAAAGAGTACCAAACACAAGAAATATTATACTTTCAGCTACACTTGGCTAAATTAAAAGCAACAATTTCCAGGGCTTCTAACACCCTAGAAAGCATATTGAACTCTTTGAATTAGCTGATACTGTCCTGCTTTGGCCATGGTGATTCAATAACATCCCTTTATTTGCCTACCAGTGCCATGGGAACTTGCAAATCTAGCCACAACGTTTTTGAGTATTTTCTGCCTTCTTGCTGAGTCTCTTTTATATTAGGGAAGAATCGATACTAGATGGTGGAAATGGAAACAAATCTATGAAATAAGTCTAGCACTTAAGAAAATTGAAACTTACCTGAAAGAAATGAGAGTAGTATATGCATGTATACATATAAACACACACATACACACACACACACACACACACACACACACACACTCCCCAGAAACTCAATGTGAAAATATTTCTATCCCTGTGTGTGTGTGAGAGAGAGAGAGAGAGAGAGAGAGAGAGAGAGAGAGAGAGAGAGAAACAGAGAAAGAGAGAGAGAAAGAGAAAGAGAGTGCATATTCATATTTGGGTGGCAGACACATTATCATTGTCTTATCATTGTACATAACCTGGCACAGGTAATATTAGTATAATAGAGAAGTTTATTTAGTAGTGTTAGGTGAAGGGTGAAAACCAACTTTAACCAAAAACCATGAAATTAGACCCAAATCTAAGGTATTGATAAAAGAGTACCAAACACAAGAAATATTATACTTTCAGCTACACTTGGCTAAATTAAAAGCAACAATTTCCAGGGCTTCTAACACCCTAGAAAGCATATTGAACTCTTTGAATTAGCTGATACTGTCCTGCTTTGGCCATGGTGATTCAATAACATCCCTTTTTTTGCCTACCAGTGCCATGGAAACTTGCAAATCAAGCCACAACGTTTTTGAGTATTTTCTGCCTTCTTGCTGAGTCTCTTTTATATTAGGGAAGAATCGATACTAGATGGTGGAAATGGAAACAAATCTATGAAATAAGTCTAGCACTTAAGAAAATTGAAACTTACCTGAAAGAAATGAGAGTAGTATATGCATGTATACATATAAACACACACACACACACACTCCCCAGAAACTCAATATGAAAATATTTCTATCCTTATTCTGACAACCTAGATGAGTGTCTGCCAGTTAATACGTTGTTCATAAATATTTTAGATAAATGAATAATGGAAGTAAAGGTTTAGATCGTATTTGCCTTTGGAGATCAGAAAAGACATCAGTTAATGTGCTCTAAAGTAGATAGATCTTCACAGCAAAGGCCAGTTTGACACATGGTTACAATTTGTATAATGTATATGAAGGGTATTGCATGATACAAGCAAAGACAGAGAAAATGCAATAAGCATGATATGTGTGAAGGGAAGGGAAGGGAAGGCAAGGCCCTGCTTGGAAGAATGATTTTACCTGGTGGTTTATAACCATATAGGGCCATATGAGGTAGGGGCAAGATATAGTTTAACTTTCTGAAAAGAACAGTTGTTCTGGTGCAGTCAAATGGACTTTTCATTATAGCAGTGGTTAAGTGGCATACAAAAAATATAGAATTTGGTGCTTGGGATTTTTTAAAAATACATATTTTTTATTTTTATTGCTATTATGAAGAACAAAGCAAATCTTTAGAGTTATGTGTGCCTTCACCTTATCAAATATTTCCAAACCACTTATTTACAGAGTATACTAGACATTTTTGGTATCCTACCCAGGAAATTTTTTTCTTAAACGTTTTCTAATTTTACTCAAGCATACAATTCCCTCCCTCTACACACACACACACACAGAGAGAGAGAGAGAGAGAGAGAGAGAGAGAGAGAGAGACCATGTGCTCTGGGTACATTGACCCTGACTTCTGCAAAGACCTGAATACCTTGAAAGTACTTCATTCACCACCACCCCTACTCCCGACCTTATATATGCCATAATCTTCTTTATTTTTTTTTTTCAGGAACTAAGGTTTAAGAAAACCACCTCCTGATTTTCTTTTTTTCTTTGTTTTTTACTTGATCGCAGAGATTGGTGCACAAATAGTAATGTGACTGCTATGGTCTTGACTGTGTCCTCCAAAAATTCATATGGTGAAACATAATCACCAATGATATAAAATTAGGAGGTGGGGGCTTTAAGAAGTGATTAAATCATGAAGACAGACCTTCATGAATGAGATTAGTCCCCTTTTAAATTAGGCCCAAGGGAGCTCGTTCACCCCCTTTACCATGTGAGGACACAGAGAGAAGGTGCTATCTATGAACCAGGAACGGGGCCCTCAGCAGACACTAAATTTGCTAGTGCCTTGATTTTGAATTTCCTAGCCTCCAGTACTATGAGAAATACATTTCTGTTCTTTATACACCACCCACTTTATGGTATTTGTTTTGTCTAAACAGACTAAGACAGTGTCCAAATCCAGGCAACAACAGAGGGGAAATTTTTGTTGTAGAACTTCGGCATCTCCTTGCCCATTAAGAGACAAATGTCAAAAGAAAAAAAAAAAGAAAAAAGAAAAAAAAAGGAAAAAAGAAAAAGAAAAGCTCTCTCTTTCCTCAAATGTCTGGCAAGTCTGAAACTGCCGATGCCTCCATTTTGCAATCACTTAAAAGTAGACCAAAGGCCAATAGCTTAAGCCAAATGTCAGGCTTGGGCTACCCTGTGAACTTCCAATATATATACATTGCTAAAATAAAACAAACAAAAAATCTTCTCTCAATTAAAATATAGAACTTAGAAAACAATCCAGTGAGAGAACTAAGTATAAATTATGGTTTTGTTCATATGTTATTCTATGCCAGTCTCTCATAAAACATTTATGTGCAGATTTTTTTATAGTATGGATTGACCTTTTAGTATTCTAAAATCTTTTTATAATATGACACAATTTCTTGTTAGCATAAGACAAACTTAATTAACTCTGAGCATTCCTGTTACTTAAGATAAATCCAATAGCATGTCCTTAGAGTAAAGTAATTGGCTTCTCAGTATAATGCATATTATACTAATTATAATATATCATCTAAACATGACAGAATGCATTTGCCTTAAATTAAATTCATTTGAATTTAGGGAGAGTAGGGTGATACCTCCAAATTTATATTCTCTTTTAAATTATACTTTGCTTCTACCCAACTGTAGTTATTTATCTAGTCAAATGAATATATTTTCCTAAGGTAATCAAAGTGTCCAGGAGAACCACAGTATCTGTACAGTCTAAGAAGGATCATAGCATCAAATTTGATTTAAACATATTTCAAACATGAGAAAAATAAATTGCTAGTTGGACTCCGTTTTGAAAAATAGTTTTTCAAAAGTTTATTGAAACATTTGGAGCTAGCATCAAATTTGATTTAAACATATTTCAAACATGAGAAAAATAAATTGCTAGTTGGACTCTGTTTTGAAAAATAGTTTTTCAAAAGTTTATTGAAACATTTGAAGGACGTTTATGGATTTTTAGCTTTATGATAAGTAAGCTGCACACTTGGCTTGAATACTGAAAACCACTCCAAGTGGAAGCAGAAGTGAGTATATATGACGTCATTTGAAAATGCAGTGCTCGATCCTGTTTGTAGTTGTTTGAGGGCTGCCTTTGTGCTGCGGGGAATAATTTAATTTACTTAAAGTGTTGTAAGATTGATTTGCTCTCATAACTTTCCCATATCATCTCTCTGCCTTAAAAAAGCAAAGTTTATGTTTGATGATGTTATGGTCAGACCAATCATGTTTTTCTGTATTATTTTCATCACCCAAAACTTGCAGAATTATGCCAATGATAAGATGGATTCAAACTTGAGGTTGTTCAATGAATTGAAATCAGACTACTCTTCCCAGAAGAGTTTAACTTGAAAGAAAATGGAATGACTTGCCAAAACCCCAGAGCTACTTATTTTGAGAACTATGACATAGATCCTGAAGTTCCAAACATGAGAGCAGCACAATTCATCACTGCTTTTCTAAGCATCCAAATATATGATACGGCAAAGAGGCAGTGATTCTAAAATCATTTTATTTTAATAAAAATTTTATAGTGCAGTACTGTTATTAATAAATATAAAGATGCTATCTATGTTTTCTCATTTAGTCTTTATTAACTAGCACTTGAAATTAAGACTGTGCCAGCTTTACAAATAATGAAACTTATACTCATGGAAATTTGACATCAAACATGGCACACATCAATAAGTATAAGAAATTGGACTTGATTTCTAAAATTACTAAATCCATGAACTTTTAGTTAAACTTGTTCAGTAGATATATTATTCCATAAGTTTGGAGAAACAAATTATGTCCCCCAATTTAAGCTATGTATATTCTTTACCCTGCTTGAGGACCCACCTCCTCAACTACTAAAAACTTGTCTCAATCAAGAACTCCTTTCTTTTAATGTTTCTTAGAGGGTTTTTTCCCCCCTCTTTTCTCTTTTGTAAATACAAGTGCCTAGATGCTGCAATTTCTTTTGGGATGCAGTTCAAGTCCACATATATCTCATTCTCTGAGCATTTCAGCTATATTTGTTATGTGACCCTAAAGATCTTCATCTGCAATTGAGTGGATAAGAGGAGGATGACTGACCATAACTGGGCCACTTTTACTATCTGCAGAAAAATTTGGAAATTTCGACACAGAATTTTCTCATTAGTATCTGTTAGGAGGTTAAACTAAGAAGTCACAGAATGTCAAGTGGCTATGTTCACAGCAAAATAGAGAAAGCTATTCTTCAGAGAGAAAGAGGACAAAAAAAGAAAAGAAAAGAAAAAAAAAAAGGCTATGAGGATGACTAAAAGCAGAGGAAAGAAATAATTGCCCAGAGAGATTGAAAGAGTGAAAATGAGAGTTTTTAATGACCTCCTAGTTTGTAGGTTCAGTCCATTATAAGGTTCTACTGCACCTACATTCCTCTCCTCTATGAGAAATCTCCAAATATACCCAATAAATTGCCTCTATTTAAGTAATTTGAATATAATTTTTTGCAATAAAAAAATAAATCACATCTTTTGGGAACCTCACATACAGAAACCATTGTGCTTTCTTTTGGAGCACTAAAGTTGATGTAGCATTGGTAAAGAGGTGTAATAATTAAAACCAAAGAAAAAAAAATAAGGCCAAAGAAAGAATTCCAGGGGAAGGTATTTTTTTCTTTACTCTCAGAAACTATCATTTTTATTTAAAGAATGTTACTTATACTTTGAGCTGACATTGGGACAAACTTTGATATACTCAAACATTAATTTATTTAACTATTAATTTCACACCTATGTGTTCCAGTGTGATCACTAAATTTTTTTAGGAAGAAATGCTTATTGTGATCTAAGCATCATGGAAAGGCATTGACTATATAGAAATGAGAAAAACATACCAAAATCTCAGCTGTCTTTTTTGACAAGCTGGTCCTAATGTTTGTAAAGAAATGAAAGGACCTGAATTAGCCAAAGGAATCTTGAAAAACAAGAGCAAAGTTGGAACACACACTCTTTCCAATTTCAAAACTTACTATCAAGTTATAATAAACAAAAGCGTGGTACAGGGTGAAAGAATAGACATATACATCAGTGGAATAGAACCAATAATCTACAAATAAATCCTAACACTTACAGTTAATTGATTTTGGACAAAGGTGCCAAATTAGTAATGAGTATGAATAGTCTTTTCAACTATCGGTGCAGGAATGACTGAGTAACCACATAAATTTAAATAAAGTTGGACATTTACCTGACACCACATACAATAATTAACTCAAAATGGATTATAGACCTTTATGTAAGAACTAAAATTATAGAACTTTTAGGCAAAAAACAACACATTGGAACAGATTTTCATGACCTTAGATGAGGCAAAAATTTCTTAGATATTACATCAAAAGCATAAGTGACAAAAAAGAAAAAAATATATATGCTGGACTTCATCAAAATTAAACCCTTTTGTGCTTCAAAACACAACACCAAGAAAGTGAAAATACAACCCTGAGAACAGGAGAAAATATTTGCAAATCACCTATATGATAAGGGACTTGTATCCAGAACATGGAAAAAAAAAAAAAAACCTTACAAGTAAATAATAAAAATAAATAAATAATTAAAAACTAGCAAAGGATTTGAACAGTCATCTCCTCAAAGGAGATACAGAAGTGGCCCATAAGAACACAAAAAGATGCTCAACATATTGCCACTGGGGAAATTCAAGTCAAAATCGTTTCATGCTCAGTAGAATTTCTAAAATAAAAAACAAAAACAATAGCAAGTATAGGAAGAATGTGGAGAAATTTGAACCTTTATACATTGATGATGGGATTTACAAATGGAGCAGCAACACTGGAAAACAATTTGCCAATTCCTCAAAATTTTAAATATAATTTTTACATGACACTGCAATTCCATGCCTATTTATATAACCAGTAAAAGTGAATCATATTTCCATGCAAAAAAAAAAGCAGATGAATGCTTATATGCTTGTAGCAGCATTATTCATAATAGCTAAAAAGTGAAAACAGTTTAAATATTCATCAATTTTAAATAGATAAAAAAGTGTTTATTCCATATAACGGAATATTATTTGGATATAAAAAAGGAATGACTTACTGATACATGCTATAACATGAATGAATCTTGAAAACATTATGCCAAGTGAAAAAAGCCAGTCACAAGACCACATATTGTATTATTATATCTGTAAATGAAATGTCCAGGATAGGCAAACCCACTAGAGACAGAAAGTAGATTAGTTTTCTCGAAGTCTTAGGGCAGGGAGGAATGGAGAATGACTGTTAGTGGGTAAAGGCTTTCTTTGGATGGTGAAAAGGTTCTGAAACTAAACATAAAATTGCAGAACTCTGTGAATATATTTAAAAATACCGAATTGCACACTTTAAGATGGTAACTTATGTTATATGGATTATATCTCAATAAAGCTATATAAAAATAAAAATAATAATACACATAGTAAGTTACAGATCTTGACCATCAACCCATAATATCTGGCCTCAAAACTGAGTGCAATAACCAAGTTTTACCTTTTGTACAGAACATTAGTTTTGTAGACATCTTCTGCACCTGTTAATCCCTGCAGTGGCTGCATAGATAGCAAGGTAGCAAGGCCTGTCTTAAGGATGAGGTGCAATGGCTTTAAGAAAGTGACAATTGAAAAGACAGAACTTGTGAGCATGTTTGGAGACAGGACTGAAGACCAAGCCCTTGCTTTTTAAATCCAGGGTGTTTTCCTTCATCTCACTACTCTGTGCTGCTGCTGAGTAAATTTAGTTGTGGATATATTTTTTTGCACTTGTTATCATTTGTATGTTAATAATTTTTATGTCCTGAAATTTTTTTCAATAAATGAATTCTTTCTTTTGCCTTCT
>NW_007730028.1:16265-18800 GCF_000696425.1 Galeopterus variegatus
TGTTAATAATTTTTATGTCCTGAAATTTTTTTCAATAAATGAATTCTTTCTTTTGCCTTCTAAATTCTGTGCAAATGCTGATGTTGAAATAAAATGTACAGACGCGACTAATCTACTGGCTTGTAAGATTTATCAGAAGTTTATATTCTGATGATGACAGTGATTTAACTTCCTAAACCAACTTAATTTCAAGTCTCAGTCCTTTAAATAGGAAGTTTCCTAACAATTACACTTATTTAAACATATAGTTAATAAAGAAACTATTGCATATTGCAGCACACACAAAGTATGTCCCAAGCTAATGTATTAAGCCAATGTGGGAGTGTGGCCATGACTGATATATTTTTCTCAATATTGATTCACAGGGAAACCAATATCTTTTGCCTATAGTTTTTCAATTCATATGGAACCATTCATTATCCCAGGAAACATACACAGCACAAACAAATCAATAAACTCTGTGCACCAACCAATATATTAAACGTATAGTTCAATAAGATTACGTGTGCAACTATTTTTTCACACGCATGGCAATCCAGTTTTGTCAGGTTCTTATAAATATTAATTTTGGCTTTTTCTAAAATGACATTAAATTTGGAGAATTAAAATTACAACTTAGTGTTTTGTCTGTTTATTGTGCCAAATGCGTATGTTGGATGTTAGAAGATTTTATTAGCTCCATCAATTTCTGGTAGGTTAGTAGTTGATTTACAAAAATACCAATTGTTAACCCTAAAGTATAGATTACAAATAATATCCAAAGAAAGCCCACTGTTAGAATGGACCAGAATGGCTAAACCAGTTTCTGGTTCAGATAAGAGCAGCTTGTGAAAAAAAAGTAATTACTGCTTTATGCCACTAGGTTATTCTTGAGAGGTGATTAATTTCTTTGGATCTTACACAATAATGGCAGCTCACACTTTCACTTTGAATCAGTATGGAGATTTTTCAGATAGTAACTATCCTTATGTTTGGTTAGAAATGTACATTGTTCATGAGTAGGGCTATATTTTTATGTTACTGTCATGTTTTTACTACAGTTTTTAAATTGACTTCATTTGCAAGATGATATTNTTATGTTACTGTCATGTTTTTACTACAGTTTTTAAATTGACTTCATTTGCAAGATGATATTCCAACTAAAGTGTAAGTCATTAGAACTCATGCAGGCTCATGGCTTCAATCAGGACGGCCATCTATGTTGGTGACTCCATGTAGCTCCTCTTCCTAGGAGGAAGGATTCCACCTTGACATTGCACATGATACTTTCTGCTGTCTCCATGTCTAATAAATATACTAGACTGTAGAGGCCACCTTTTTGTACATCTTTTGAAAAGAGCCAACCTGCTATAAAAAGTGACATTAACCTTTAATTTAATTCCTTTCTCTCTCTTAGTCTAGACTGCTGGTTTGCGCACTTGGTATAAAATCATGCAGCGTGTTATTGGAATGTCATCAGCATGAATAATAGATCCCATGCTATAGAGATGAACCTCAGAGAGAAGGGTTACCAGTATGGCCTTCATTGCTCACACAGGCATTTTGAATGGAATATTCTGGACACCCAAAGCACTGAGAGGGACTAGACTGAAAGTTTTAAAATGCCATGAATTTTGAAACCTCCAAGGATGGCAAACTTATTACAGGAATATATGAATAAATCCCATGTTTTTTAAAGGTGGACATCAACTTTCCTATTTTTCTGACAGAGAAACTGAAACGAGGGAGGTTGTTGGTAATGTGGGTGTCACATAAAAATGGCAGTTCCCACACTGGTTACCTGAACTAGAGGTGAATTTCAATATAAGTAAGGTTTTTCAGGTGTGTCACATGTACACCTGCTATTTCCTTACAATTTTTTGTGTCCTCCCAGAATTCTGCTATCATATTTGCATGTTGAGTTTGTAAAGAAGATACATTTGCCTTTTGAAAAGAAAAAGTCACTTTCTCTTTAAATTAATTAACATAGGTATCAATAAGATTGCTTCATTATTTGACATTGGTGGTTTTATGTAATTCACATGCAAGAGATTAGAAATGTCAAATATACCATAAACTGATGGAGAACACTAGCTACTGTGTGACACTGACTTTTAAATCAGGATGATTTTTTGAGTGGTCAGCGAAGAGTTTCCCTGGTTAATGACAGCCTGACCTTCAATGGCAGAGGAAAAGCCTCCTCACCTAACAAGAGCTATTTCTTCAGAAGAGGTATGAAATGCACTAACAGAAAGTCGGACAAATCAAAGGAGGCAGATAGTATCATTTTGCGCTTCTCCAGTCACTCCTGCTCCATTCTCCACTGTGCTCTCTTCCCTGGAAGGCTGGCCTGCAGGGATTACGTTAAAAGTTCTTATGCCCTTTAACATCTGGTAGGGGTCCTGCCAAGGAGCAGGAGAACAGAGGAAAGTAGGAAAATAACATCATAATATTTAGCACAGCTTCTTCCTTGTGAGGCTACCTCAGGCTGGTCAGTTTCCGCTACCAACAGTGACTACACCTCTTAAAAGAGTTGACTATACACTTACCTCCTTT
>NW_007730028.1:19202-22582 GCF_000696425.1 Galeopterus variegatus
GCTATTTCTTCAGAAGAGGTATGAAATGCACTAACAGAAAGTCGGACAAATCAAAGGAGGCAGATAGTATCATTTTGCGCTTCTCCAGTCACTCCTGCTCCATTCTCCACTGTGCTCTCTTCCCTGGAAGGCTGGCCTGCAGGGATTACGTTAAAAGTTCTTATGCCCTTTAACATCTGGTAGGGGTCCTGCCAAGGAGCAGGAGAACAGAGGAAAGTAGGAAAATAACATCATAATATTTAGCACAGCTTCTTCCTTGTGAGGCTACCTCAGGCTGGTCAGTTTCCGCTACCAACAGTGACTACACCTCTTAAAAGAGTTGACTATACACTTACCTCCTTTCGGGTTCTGATCGCCTCTCTTTCTTCTCTACCACTTTAGACCTAGGAGTAGTAACACTTTTATTACTATAAGCTCTAAATTACTGCACTATTCCTTCTAGTTTCCCTATGCCTTTATAAAATAGCCCTTCTGTAAATAAAACTCTTCGTTTTATCCTATTTCTGACAGTCAATAGCCATATTAGGACCTAACTGATCTCATAGCATAATTTGGGACCAAACAGTAAACTACATTCTTCTGCAATTTCTACATAGAGTGAAAAGTGTACTCAGATATCTGAATTCAGTATCCACAGGATACAAATATCCAGAATATCCACTGAAATGCTTCACTTATTCTTCTTTTTGTTTTGTTGTTTTTGTTGTTGTTGTTTTCTTGAACTTCTTTTGGTGCAGTAAAGCCGAAGTCTGTGATTATGCAGAGATGGGAAAATCTAGCCACAGGAAGTTTCTGGAATCATCATCTAGTACTATTCTCATGCAGAGATATCCTTTCCAGCTGAGAAAGGTATCAGACACATATCTAAACTAACAGAATTGAGAAGAAGCCTTCTATTCACAGTCCAACAAAATAAATAATCAAGCCCCTAGCAGTTTCAATTATTTTTACCAAATAAACATCAAATATATTTTCACTTGCTTAATATAAATTTAAAGAACTTTTTACTTATTTCTAGTTTTTTACAAACTTTCATGATTTTTCTCAATAAAATAAATTTACAATAGAATATTGTATAATAGAAATAAGCAAAAGACGGGTATTCAACCATCTCTTGATTTTGCTAATTCCTCACTGGCTGATCTCTCTCATCGTTGTTTGTTGATTTCTTTTTTTATTATTGTTGGGCCAGCGGGATCAGGAGGACTGGAAAGCTTCAACAAAATGGCGATGGAACCTCCATCTTGTTAACTCCACCAGCCTCCATCTTGTTAATTCCACACCCCTTTACCCTCCCCAGAAGGCAGGAACCAGAAACTCAACCCTGCTCAATTTCATACCATATATGGGCAAAAATAACACCAACAGCCCTCCCCTATAAATACCTGTTTGTATCCACCCTGGGCATGACTTCCCCGGCCTTACTCCTTTGCTAGCCACAGAACCTCACCGGAGAGTGCTTCCATTGAACCTGTTGCCTGGATCCTTTTGTTACTTACCACTGCTGATTTGAACTGGACAATTATTGACCTCTTAACATTGTAGTAAACCTTCCTTTATTCATCTACAAACACTCCCTTAGTTTTCTGACCCAGTACCTTTTATACGCTAATGATTCCAAAATTTATCTCCAGTGTGAACCATTTCTTGAACTTCTGGCTCGAATATCAAACTACCTACTCAACAGCTCCACTTAGATATCTCATAAACATCTTAACACTTAACACCACCCAAACCTAATTGCTGGTCTTAAATCCAGATGCTCCACCCACAGTCTTCTTCATCCGTGTGCTTACTCAGGTCGAAGCTGAAGTTATTCTTAAGTACTCTTTTTCTTTCATAACAATCTGTTTTCACATCTAATCTGTCAACAAATCTTGTTAATTTATTTTCAACACACATGGAGGATCCAACTCCTTCCCACCATCTCCATCCTTACTACTCTGGTTCAAGCTATCATCACCTGGTTCAAGCCTTGATTATTTTACCCGGCTTTTAATTGGTTGCTGATTCTTCATCCTCCTTTCCCCAAGCTATTATCTACACTGCATGCAGAGTGACTGGGTTAAAACCGAGGTCAGATGATATCCCTCTGTTTAAAATCATCCAATGACAGTCCCTATATTAGTTTCCTAGGGCTGTTGTAACAAATTACTACAAAGTAGGTGGCTTAAAACAACAGAAATTTATTCTCTCACAGTTCTGGAAGCTAAAGTTTAAAACCAAGTTGATGGCATGGCTGTGTTCACTCTGAATACTCCAGAAATAATCCTTCCTTGACTCTCTTCTATCTTCTGGAGTTGCTCACGATCCTTGCCACCGCTTGGCCAGTAACTGCATTGCTTCAGTCTCTACCTCTGTCTTCACATGGCTTTCTTACCTGTGTCTTCTCTGTGCATTTGTATAAAAAGTCTTTCTCCATTTTCTTATAAAGACACATATCTTTTTATTTAGTGTCCATCCTAATCCAGTATGACCTGATCTTAACTTGATGAAAACGCAAAGATTCTATTTCCAAATAAGGTCATATTCACAAGTTCTAGGTAGACACAAATTTTGGAGGGACAAAAGATCAACTCCTAAGATCCTCCACTCCTCTTAGAGTAGTAGCAATTAGTTGGGGACAATTTTTCCCCTAAAGGATATTCTAGGTAGACACAAATTTTGGAGGGACAAAAGATCAACTCCTAAGATCCTCCACTCCTCTTACAGTAGTAGCAATTAGTTGGGGACAATTTTTCCCCTAAAGGATATTTGGTAATATCCAGAGACATTTTTGGTGTTCACAACTCGGGTTGCTATAGGCTTCTAGTGAGTTAGACACTTGGGATGCTGATGAACATTCTATAAAGAACAGGACATTTTCCCAAACACAAAGAATATTCAGGGACAAAATGTTAATAGTGCCACGTTTGAGAAACCGTGCTCTTGGAATAAAAGTCAAAATACCTACAATGGCCTACAGGCCTATCAGTATCTGCCCACCATGCTCCAGTCCCAGTGGCATCCTCCTTCTCCTTGAATAGACCAGCCATGTTCCAGCCCTCACTGTCTGCTTTGTTTGGAATTGCCTTTCTGATGTCAGTATCATGAAATCCTCACCCCCTTCAGGTCTTTGTTCAAATGTCACCTTCTTGATGAGTTCTAGCCCAATAACACCATTTAAATTGTAACTGTCATTCAAACACTGCTAATTCCCCTTACCCAGCTTTATTATTTTTCATAATACCTGTCAACTTCTATTTTACTGAGCCATATGCTTACTTATTAAGTTGATTGTCAATCTTCTATCATCACCCACCAAAAATAAGTTACGTGAGTAAAGAGATTTTTGTCTGATTTACTCAGTGATATATCTCAGCACCTAGAATGTTGTCAGA
>NW_007730028.1:23752-26179 GCF_000696425.1 Galeopterus variegatus
ATAATTACATATTGATCAACAAAAGAAGAGACTATTCTGAATTTTTTTTTCAAAACTAAAAGAGCAGCTTTAGTTTTGTTTTTTTTTCTTTGAAAAATGGCAATTCTTCTATAAGAAGGCTATTATTCTCTTAGAGCCAAGGCCATTTTTGAGCCAAAAGTACTACCTGCACAGATTCTGTATTTTCTTGAAAATGTTTTCCTTAGATTTATCCTACAGAGTGGCTCTCAGTTTGAAATACCATAATGATGCAATAGACCTGGAAAGTATGTGATGCTCAACTCATGACCCAATAAACAAGAATGTGGCATTTTGTCTGCATATTGGTAATTAATACATCAAAGACAGGGTTGTTTCAATGGCTTTAAAATGGGCAAATGATTAGTGATTGGAAATTTGAGAGTAATCATTATAGACAATTTTAAGTTGTAGCCAAAATGTTGAGCTATTTATGTCAATACATTTTAGTTCTAAATAAAGTATGTAAATATCACAGGAAGAAAAGAAGATACAGGTTCACTGTTTATTACTTAGAGCATTACAGAAATTAATTTTCTGGAAAATAAGATTGTTCTTTACAAAAAAACAGTTATACTGCTGCATGTTGTTAAATAATTGCTAAATAATATTTGCATCTTTCTTGTTGAACTTGTTAGTGCTTCAATCTTAGCTCTGATGGTAACTAATTTAAATGAGCACAGTATATACTGTTCCTGAAGCCACTTTAGCCAACTTGTGAATGTCTATGACGGCTACTATACAGAACCGTATTCAGATAATGGATCTAACTCCTAACTAAGAACAGTATCTGGCTTATACTTTGTAATTCATACTTTAATTGCCCACCCCTTCCCACTTAGCTCACCGTTTCTTCTGAATAAAGAACTTGTATATAACAGGGTCTTTATAGATGTTTGTTGAATTGAATTTCTAGAATGACCAAATGTTATTTACCACATGAGTTAAAATTAAGTCTTTATAAAGTATATCATCATAATTTCTTGTTTCTACAATTTTATTACGATTGTTTTGTGACTATTTAGTTTCATTAATTCTACTCATTTATTTAAACCTTTTATTCTGTTCTAAAGTAAATAACTAAATTTATTTTATTTTACTTCTAATAGACCACTGAATGTTGCACTGTTTATGAAATCAAAATACCCAGAAATTTTGGTTCATTCCCTTTTTGGGTCATTTAGATACTAGCAGACCACTGACAAATTTAAGTGGAGTTTGGAAATGAGCAGTAAAAACATGAAAGTCCTGGCAGACTTGATTTATGAGTTCAGATTAACATAATTACAGAGTTCATATCTTAGGGATAAAAAATAATCTTAAAGGGAAACTATCAGAAAAACCCCAAATATAACTACTACAATTGTGCAAGATAGCAAATTATATCACAAAGAAAAAGAAATAATAGACATATTTGTAAGAAAGTTTACCACTGCATTACAAAGAAACCTGGGAAAAAGAATATTTCTATTAAGGATCAGAAATTCTAACCTAAGAGAACCTATGCCAGCTGTGGTATATTCTTACATGGGATGCAATGGGGACCCAAAACATTTCCTTTACTTAAGATGGAATGAAATAAAGAAATTAGAAATAATTTTATTTCAGTCAAAGATTAAGACTACTTTATGAATTGCATTTCATTCTATTCTGTTCATTTAAAATTATTTATACACATGCATGAATGTATACTTGAAAGCATTTTGTGGAGAAATGAAGTTCCTTAATTCTGAAAAGAGTTTATTCAAATATCTTTTTGACTGAAGGTAGATAAATATAATGCCAGACAATTGCTGCTTCTTTTAGATAGCAAAAAAGAGAGTTTAGAAGTTAGCTTTTTCATTTTATTTTTTTTTCCACATTGTCATTTTGCCAAAGCCTAAAATATAAAACTCAGAAATGACCCTTACAGTAGGTGAATAGAAAATTTCATAGGGATGATTAAAGGAAGATCTTGTTCCACCTGGATACATGATCTAAACAGACCATATAGCTTTCCTAAAAGGGATTCCAAAGATGTGAAAATCCCATCATATCTGTTTTCTCTTAACCTTTTCAGTGAAATCTTTTAAGAATCCTGAGTCCCCTTAACCAGCCTTAATTAGGTTGTCTCAAACAACATGGAAAAAAAAAAAAATTGGCACGTAATAACTTAGAGGGATAGAGTCCTTTAGATTGATTCATCTTCTTTCTTCCTTTCTTTGATGTTATGGAAAACTGTTCTTTGGTGGAATGGGCCACCACAGCTATGAACATGACACACAACAATTTACAGAGTGAATTTTGCTTGTCAGGTTTCACTGGGCTTGCACTATGGCAGGAACATGATTACCGAACACTGCTCTTCTGAGCAACCCATTGCAATTTAGGAACGGAAAAGAGACTAAAATAATCTCTGCTTGAATTTCT
>NW_007730028.1:26552-40967 GCF_000696425.1 Galeopterus variegatus
CTTTCCTTTCCTTTCCTTTCCTTTCCTTTCCTTTCCTTTCCTTTCCTTTCCTTTCCTTTCCTTTCCTTTCCTTTCCTTTCCTTTCCTTTCCTTTCCTTTCCTTTCCTTTCCTTTCCTTTCCTTTCCTTTCCTTTCCTTTCCTTTCCTTTCCTTTCCTTTCCTTTCCTTTCCTTTCCTTTCCTTTCCTTTCCTTTCCTTTCCTTTCCTTTCCTTTCCTTTCCTTTCCTTTCCTTTCCTTTCCTTTCCTTTCCTTTCCTTTCCTTTCCTTTCCTTTCCTTTCCTTTCCTTTCCTTTCCTTTCCTTTCCTTTCCTTTCCTTTCCTTTCCTTTCCTTTCCTTTCCTTTCCTTTCCTTTCCTTTCCTTTCCTTTCCTTTCCTTTCCTTTCCTTTCCTTTCCTTTCCTTTCCTTTCTTTTCTTTTCTTTTCTTTTCTTTTCCTTTCCTTTCCTTTGGCAGGCGGCCAGTAAGGGAATACAAACCCTTGTTCTTGGTGCTATAACACCATGCTCTAACTAACTGAGCTAACCGCCAGCCCCTCTGCTTGAAATTTTTAATATAAAATTTCAAATTAAAATAGCTTTTGCTTGCTGTATTTTCTTTGCTTTCAAAAGGAAAAATATTCTGTTCTCTCTCTCTCTCTTTTTAAACAAACTGAAAGAGTTCTTATATGAAATATGAAGTTAAGTTCTGACCCCAGCAAAACGACCAGGAACAGTGATTTCATGCTGATTTGTGAGTCTTTTAAAACAGGCATCTAGTTCATGTACCAAACTAGTTTCACCACAGAGGAAGCAGTGGGTTACCAGAGCTGCCCTGCCCCTTGGGTCCTGTGGGAATAGCTCATACGACCAAAAAGCAGCATCATTTTATGTCTCCCCACATTAAGGAACACATGTTAGACGATGGATGTATATAGTTGATTCCTTTTCTCCATCTGGTTTATACTTAATGCACTTAATGTTCTTAAAATAAATACAGACTCAGATATAAACTTTAAACAGATTAAATCTTTACATTTCTTAGCAATTGAAAATACACATGGCTTCTGAGAATTTCTTTTCTCATCTCTTCAAACATTTGAGCAGATTAGATATGTTCATCTTTGTACACGAAAAATAAGGAATTGGCACATATTTAAAATAGGGTCAAAGAAGTAATACTTGGTAAACCAGGAGAGATATTATTTCAAAGCACTTGTTCCTGGATTGGAAATAAATTGTGGAATTAAAAGTCCAGTTTCCTTTGATGGACTTTAACAAATATGTGAATATTAACATAAAACTGCCAAGTATTAGCACTGATCCTGGCTAAAGATTCATTTTGTATTTCTAAACATAAACAAGCTTGGGATTTCAGTATCTATGAAATTCTCTGAGTTTCAAACTTGGCAACAGAAAAAAGTCCCATTCTCAGTTTTATCTGTCTCCTGGACTATGTTTTAAAGTGATAAAAATTCAATGATTAGATTACATCTTAAAGCTTGACAGCAGTCCAGACAGCTGAATTTGCACAATGGAAGATAATGTTTGAAATGGAGAAATGTTGGTTTAGCGTGTTTTTTATTCCTTGAGACCAAGTTACAAAACCTTAAGTTAAAATATCGTAATCTCTATGATAAAGTAAGTAATTTATGTGAGTTCATTAATGAAAATGAATTGCATAAATTATAATTTGTGAAGTGCAGGTAACTCTATGTAAAGTAATTATTAGATTCTGATTAGCAAAATCAAAATGTAAAAGTAATATTAGTTATAATTACCATATACATTATTTTTCTAGCATATTTTTTAAGGATTTTTATAAATTGTATTGGATTGACATGATATTTGAGACAGGCTCAAAATGTATTTCTTAGTATTAATTTTAACCATCTCTGTGAGGACAATATATTTCTCCCAAGTATGTGTTTAGGTTAAACACACACACAGATACACATATACACACACATTAATTGACACATATGAGGGTACTTCAAAAAGACTGTGGAAAAATAGAACTAAAAGATAATGCAAATCTTTCCATGAATTTATTGAACCTTAATATACATAAATATATATGATCAATACATATCGATTAATCTCCCAATATATATGTACTCCTAATTTTAGGAATCAAATACATCAGATTTTTTATCATCCCCTAATTTAAACTATGGCTAAAAAAATAGGTTTTGAAACTTGAGTTTTTTAGGAGTAATATTATGCCTTCAAGAAATCAAGTTGCATTTAACATACTTATAACTTGTAGATATTTTATATTTTTAAAAATCTGTTGTTTGATGCTTTTTCACGTAGATTGAATTTAGCAGCTCATTGGTACATTTTAGCCTCTGTGTATATTTTTTTAATTGACAGGATTATAATTAAAGATGCTACTTACCTATGATTGGCATTAATGGCCATCTCGTAACTGACCTACTACAGCCTATACTCATATACTCACTGGTTTTCTTATCCAGTAAATACCTTTCTCTATAACAAATACACCTTTTGGTTCTTCATATCCTTATGAAAACATGAAACAGAGTGCTCCTGGCATGAAAAACAAGCCACCTACTCAATTTGTCAGAGGCAGCAGCAGCTTTGCCAGAGGGAAGGGAAGGAGGGAGGTCACTTAGTTTCTCAAATGAGTGACAGTAGAGGGCAGCACCACCTTCTCCCTAGTACACACGTGCTGGAATTTGCACTATGGCCAATTTTACAACTGCCTTGATTTCACTTTTCTTGGTGACTTAAAGGAGTCTTTATGGCTTGGCTTTTAATGTTATCTCAGGTTAGGAAGGGACTTTCAGTCATTCAATCAGTCAATTACCCTATGCATGCTAACTGTATCTACATGCCAGGCATCATAATCAATGCTGGGAAATACCAGTAACCCGACCCAAGGATCTCACAGTCAATTGTGGAAAAGAGCCCTCACCTCCCATCTACCTGCACTCTTGCCAATCTTTTAAAGTGATTTGCAGCCACCACCCGTGCTAAGCTTTCAGCATTCCTGATGTTCCTTTTTTTTTTCTTCCTTTATGTGTCTGGCAAACGTCTAACAGTTCTTCAAGCCAAATGACTTATGTCCTTCTCTGAATGCTTCTGCAAACAGCCTCCATCCCCTGAAGGCCCCAGAACATGTTAGGATTTATTTACTCTCTGTTCTCTAGCCCTTGCATGTGCACGTGGTGGGACACTCAACCGGTCTGTTTTGCAGCACTGTTTGTCTGTCTGCTTCCCCCACTAGACAGTGAGCAACTTGAGAGCAGGATTTCTCTCTGATCATGGACATATCACTAAAGCCTGTCTGAGTCTGGCAGAACATATACTGGGAGAAAGGAAAGAAATGAAGTGAAGTGAAATGAAATGAAATACAAGTCCTTGGCAAACGAGCCCCTTGAGTATCCTTGTAAGCTTCCTAATATGGAATTGCAGTTTCTACAGAATGTGTATGCTCCTGGTGTTGGGGAGGGTGTGGGGGTGTTGCTGTCTAAATATTAGATTCAAACACATTCAATTAACTTATTTTAATCTCTTTTTAAAAAGCTAAAACATAAAGCTTTGTCATTAAAGGTATAAACAAAGCAAAACAAAACAAAAATTCATTGCCAACAATCATGACTACACATCTGGTATTTGAAATTTCGGCAGAGGCAATTTCCCAAGGGAGTCTGAGAGCTGAGCCTACTCCAGCCTCTTGAGGTTGTCATTTGGCAATCTAGGTTAAATAGAACAAAGGGGATGATCTATTGCCTGGCAGCCAAATGGTGCTCTTTCAACCTGGTATATGTCAAGATAAGAAGAAGATAACGCCACTTTACATCATTTACAGTGAGACTTGAAGCAGCAGGAAGCAGGCAGGTTGAAAGTGCACAGCTCACATTGCTTCCTTGAGGCTTTCCCATCCTGGGGAACAATGCATATTTCTCTGAAGATTAACTGGCTGAATGGCAAAGGAATCACACACACACACACACACACACACACACACACACACACACACACACACACACACGGAGCAAGGACAAAGATTAAAAGTTCTATGCAGTAAGACTGAAGGTAAATTTAAACTTATTACCTTAACGAAGTAACAGTATCTGAATTCATATCAATTTTGCAAATGCGCAAAAAGTGGTAAATAAAAATAAAAATGCTATTTTAAGGGATCTTTTTAAAGCAATAACATTAATTATTAAATTTAGTTATAAATTATAATGCAAAACAATTACATATTACCTAAAAATATTTGAGCATGTTTACATAATAATAAATTTAGTGTGCAGTAGACTATTTTATTTTAATTATTATATCAATTATATTTTTTATTTATCTTAATTGCTGAATAAATTTTTGTGTCCATGGGCCTTGATTTACTTATTCTAAGTAAAGTGAATTATTGCATCCAATTTGAGACTACGATAGATAATTCTGCAATACCATACTCATAATATATGTTTTGTCTGTTTAGGATAAAGACCAGGGATAGAATTCCTTAATCATGAGGTATAATCCTTGGTAAGGTTCTTGTTTTGCAGTAATATAGTGCTTATTGAAAGTCTTTGAAGTTACTGTGCTAGCATTAGATAAGCACATCAGCTTTGCCAACTCATAGTAATGTCTATTCATTTTTCAATAATATACCTATTTAATAGATCTAAAGGACTGTTCGGTTGCTTATATGTTGTGAATTTTTAAGTTAGGTGTAACTTGGCCCTTTATATACAATCCCCATATACTTGTTGGTGGATTGATGCTGAAGACTCACTAAAGTCTTTGTGTAAAATACTTGTAGATATAAACTGTTTGGCATTTTAAAAATTTGTTGTATATAGAACTTTTTAACTATTATATATTAAAATTTCTCCAAATTTTCTTTGGGGCCATTTTCATCATTATAAAACAGAGAAAGTTAAATTTTCCCCCAAATCTGATATATCCTATTCTACTTTGGCTAGTCGTATTTTCCTCTATACAGTACTTTGTTTTTAATGTAAAGCTCTCTAATCCATTTGAAATTTACTTAGAAGGATAGCATAATGAATTAACTAAATTTTATCCTTTACAATTTTTATCAAAACTGTTATTTAGTTACCTTGATATCATTTCTCACATAATCTTTTCTTTCTTCCTTGTTTTTATATTGAGATTTTATGTATTAGTGGATCTCCTTATGGCTTTCCGTTGATGAATGCTTTCTCATTTCGTGCCAATATCATACTATTTTAAATATTATGGCATGTTTGTAGGGTTAGTAGCATTAGATTGGATTTTACTCCCTATTCTCCCTTAATACCCTTTTTGAAAATATTCTCACCTATTTATTTTGTGATGCCACTTTTAAAAAGCACAAGAATTTAAATTATTATCACTGGAAATAGTTCTTAGGAGATGTTCTGTCCTCTCGAAGATTGAATCAAGTATCAACTTGCAGTGAAAAAAAACTTCTCACCTATTTATTTTGTGATGCCACTTTTAAAAAGCACAAGAATTTAAATTATTATCACGGGAAATAGTTCTTAGGAGATGTTCTGTCCTCTCGAAGATTGAATCAAGTATCAACTTGCAGTGAAAAAAAACCAGAATTTTGAAGTTGAACTTAGATTTGAATTTTTTAAAAAATAAGTTTCTCTCTTAAAAAAATAAAAATATAACATTTTCAGGATTTCCACTGTGGATTTATTTCAGAGGTTCATGCATTTAATAGTTTTTCCTTGGAAAACTCAGGGAAAGTTACTTAAGAAAATCTGTTGTATTGCTTTGTAGTCACATTTAGATTTTAGACTCCTTCTCTCCAATTATTTCCCAGCTTGATAATTCATGTAATTTAGCATACCTGACTGCAAATAACTATTTATTTTTTATATTCATTAACTATATCAAAATAATGCACTGAATCCTATTTGGCTAAAAAAGAGAATTTTGGTATGTTAAATAAGACAGTATAAATGATTTCTAATCACATGTTATATAAACTGAATAACATAAAAAGTCATAACTAACATAAGCAAACATAAACTGAATAGCTTAAGACAAAACTAACATAAGTGTTTACTAAAAATCTTCCAGTAATTCTGAACGATTAGATTGATTAAGATATAATTACTCATACACTTAGTACTTTAATAGTTAAAATGGGAGTGATCTAACTTATTTATAATAAATACTAAACATTTAAAAAGAGAATCTTTCATGAGGTGTAAATTTAAATGAATTTTCTGTGACCTCCAAAGAGAAATTGAAACAAAATATAATTATAAAATAGATGTTTTAGCATTTTCTGTATTTCCTTCTCTGGATTTATAAAGCACACCATGGAACTAACACCCCTTAGGTATTTGTCAGTATGAAGACAGGGAAAGAAGCCAAGACACAGACCATTTGTGCTGACAGAACAGTCAAGACATTAGATCTGCAGTTAATTGAATATAGACTCATAGAAGTTCATTACTAAAAGAGATTTATAGGGAACATCTAATTTAAGCCCCGCAAATGAAGAGACAATTATGTTACAACAAAATTGTTGAAGGCTTTAATGTTAACTAGTTGTGGGACCAAAACCACATGAGTCTTCCAATTCCTTCAGTTTAACACTCTGCAATTTATAGTAGATAGTCTTTGTTTCCTAATTTAAGCCCCGCAAATGAAGAGACAATTATGTTACAACAAAATTGTTGAAGGCTTTAATGCTAACTAGTTGTGGGACCAAAACCACATGAGTCTTCCAATTCCTTCAGTTTAACACTCTGCAATTTATAGTAGATAGTCTTTGTTTCCCTATTCGTAGTTGAACAAAGAGCAATATCCTAGCAAATACCCAAAATTAGGCCTACAATTGTGGTTATAATAAGGTTTATAATAATATTGCTTAATTATGTTCTTGATAACACTAGGTATAATAATTACTTTACTTTTCTAATACAATTATAAAAGCCAAACTAATTTATAAATTAAATATAAATAACATTAAAACTTGAAATAAGAATCTTCCTTTACCATAATTGAGAATTTTGTTTCTGAAACCAAATCAGCTCTCATTAATTGAATTAAATGAATTTGCTCATCTTTAATGTCATGCGCTATGGTTTGATTTCATCTCCCAAATTTCATATGTTGGAAACTTAATCCCCAAATTCATATGTTGATGGCATTTGGAGGTGGAGTCTTTGGGAGGTAATTAGGAGTAGATAAAGTCATCAGGGTGCAGTCCCCTTGATGGGACCTGTGGCTTTGTAAGAAGAGAGAGAATGATCTGGCACTTTCTTGTGCTCTTGTCATGTGATGCCCTCTGACATATTATGATGCAGCAAGAAGGTCCTTACCAGATGCTGGCACCATGTTCTGGGACTTCCTGTTCTCCAGAACCATGAACTAAATAAACTTCTTTTCTTTATAAATGAACCAGTCTGTGACATTCTGTTATAACAATGGAAAATGGACTAAGACACCATGTACCAGATTAATTTAGTTCTACAGCCACTTCCAACTGTAAAAACTGCTTTAAAAACTTTATTCATAAAGCACACACTGGAACACATGGGTTTCAATTGGTTTGGAGGTATCATTTCTGTGTTTAGTCTCCCTAAATGGACATACATTTGCCTGCCATAATTAGGTAGCATTAACTAACATTACTCCACAAAATTTGGACAGGTCCAGATTTGTGAGTCCTGAAACTTACACAATTTAAGTAAACCTTTAAAAAATCAGAAAAAATTAATACAAATTATATTTGAAAGTCATTACTATTAGACTGACAAATCACAACCATTTAGAAATTTGAATAATGCTAGCACATTATCACAAAGACAAAAATTCAGACAATAAGACAACATATTTATGATAAAGTTCTTGATCCCTTGAAAAATACATAAAATTAATTAAATATCATAGCATTCACAGTAGCAATTCAAATGTGCTTAAACTGCCATTACATTTTTTTGTATAAAAATTACTCTTATACTGCCCTCATTGACATATTAATGAATAAGAGATTTTATCACTCACTGGAACATGCGTTTCTTCAGATCATTTTGCTGCATTTTCTGGAAAATTTGCATGCTGTTTTGTCCAGAACTACAAATTTTAACAGGACAAGATGTGTCAGTACTCAAGAAGTGATCTGATATGCTGATTTACGTAAAGTATGTAACCACACACAGGTAGATTCTCTGCTTTTAGTGATATGTCCATTCTGGGTCCAGTTAGAGAGGAACTCTAACAAATTTTACATGATTTCTATAAAGACAAGAAAAAATGTGTATTTCTTGAATTTATAATTATATGCATTGTATTATGAATAATACTCCCGATGGCAGATGTCAAAATATTCCCTTTTGGCAAGATGCTAATAAGAACTGGATTTTTAACTTTCTCAAGCTTATAATCTAAAAATTGAAAGGATTTCTGATAGACTAGCTTCTTGCTCTGTATGTCTTAAATCTTGTTTCTCCCTGACTATTAATATCTTTCTGATACTTAGCACTACAGGCATATTTATATCAAGATAAGACCCTCTACTAGGAAGTACAGATAGGTAATTCAATAGCCTAATCTTACAACAGGATACCTAGCAATAACTCAATTATACTTGGGCATACCTAGAAATGTGTGTGCATGTGTGTGTGTGTGTGTACCCGAACTCAAGTTATCCATGCATTATGGGGTGAAGTTGGGGGAGGGACACAATTGATAAGTTGAAGCCCCAATACCCAGTACCTCAGAATGAAACTATATTTGGAGATAGGGCCTTCAAAGATGTGATTAAGTTAAAATGGGTGCTTAGGGTGTGCCCTAATTTCATATGACTCGTGTCTTTATAAAAAGAGATTAGGACACAGAGAGAGAGACACCAGACATGTACACACAGAGAGGAAGGACCATAGAAGGTCACAGTGAAAAGGTGGCCATCTGCAAGCCAAGGAGAGAGGCTTCAGAAGAAACCAAAAATGCCAACACCTTGATCTTTGACTTCCAGCCTCCAGAACTGTGACAAAATAAATTTCTATTGTGTAAGCCTCCCAGTCTGTGGCATTTGTTATGGCAGCCCAACAAGTGCCACCTCCACTCCATTTTCTACCTGCCATGAAATGAGGAAGAAGGTGTCAGTAGAAAGAGACAGTGGTATTAAAAACGTGCTAAAACACCTTATATTTGTATATTTTACAGGAATATATGGCACCACATACCCAATTCTAAAATCCTCTCAAATGTCTTGTAAGCAATCCATGCAAAAATATATAAATGATGTCCTTATAACTGGCAACATAATTCTGAATATTTGTCCTGGAGGAAATGGATATATTTTGCCATTTTTATTATTAGTATATGCAAACCTAGTAGCAGCCAGATATGAAACTCAAAAAAAAAAAAAAAAAAAAAATTGTTATCACCATAGGTTGATGCCAATATAATAAAAATTACAAATGAAAATCACAAGATGGCTCTCAAACTAAGTGGCAGTATTAGGTTTTAATGTAGTCATTACAAAATATGATTATGATAACATTTTAAAATTATCATTAAAATGGAAAAGCTAAATTAAAAACAAATACTTATAAGTGAAAATTTGTGGTTTCCGGATCTATTATCTTCCACTTGACAAGCATTGCCCTGTATCTTTCTGCTCTGCTTTGCTCTTGTAGGCATAACTAATTTGAAATATTCTTTTCTGCTGTTATCTTTTAAAAATTAAAACTTGGTTCATGTGGTATTTAGTAAAAATACATCCAGAAAGGTCATCAGAGCATCTTTACTCAGCTTCGCTTTAAGTTGCTAACTATGTCAGCTTTCCTGGAGAGACATAGCAAGGCTGAACACTGCTACAATTATAACCTGTAAATATTTGTGAATGTACTGTTTTTAGAACATTACATTATTTCTACAACACTAGAAGAATTAAGTCGGCTTAAAGCTCACAGTACTAAATAGGATGAGCAGTTACCATAGAGACCATCTACCTGTGTGAGACAAAAGTAATGATACTCGAGAATAAAAAATGGGCTCAACGTTCCACCTGAGCCTGTGATGGGCTTATGGGAGTATAATGAATATTGCCAACATCTACATTTCTGCAGAATAGACAAAAAGAATGGGTTTAGAAAATTGTAAGTGACAATGTATTCATATGTTACACAAAATAAATGAAGATAAATAATCCAAATAATTGTAATTTTTAACTATGAAGATTAATGTCCCTTTGTCTTTTTACATTTTATAACCCTATTTATTTATATGTTCAATTAATATTTATTAATGTGAAAATACGTTTAAAATACAAAAGAGATGATTTTATAATAAAAATATAATATGCACCGCACTTTTTATCTATAGTCAATATTCAATGGATGGCCAATGAGCCAAAGCTTTGATGACAATCTGAATTGCTTTCTTAGGAGATGTTCTTAAAAATCTCAATTGAAGACTACAGCTATTTTAAGATAAAACTTTAAGATAAATCAGCCAGATACTCTCATTGAAGATATCTTCTACAGTTAGTATTACATAAAATGCAAAATACGTAATGTAGTGTTCATACATATCAGATCTCTCTCTCTCTCTCTCTCTCTCTCTCTCTGTCAGTCTCAGCTTCTTCTTTTTCTTAAGAACTTTATATAAAGAAGACAAGGAATATTTATTATAAAATGCAGAATATAATCCAAATCAGAGAATACTGATCCAAATGGAATGGGGCCCAAGAATAGTCAATACCTGGTTACTTTTAAACTTGTTCTAGTATTTTAGCACTGTTAACCTTGGTGGCTTTAGAGGCCATAGGCACACTGCTGGCTATATCTTCTTTTGCAAATAGACCTATCTTTGACGACAGTACCTGGATACTTTCTGAGCACTTTATTGAGAGTGATTATTTAGCACTGTATCAACTCTGAAGGAAGGAGTTTTATGATCTATTAATGATGTCTTCCATGGTTACTGGACAGATTAGCTATGTATTCCTCATCTGTTCAAGTGGGGATAATAATATTTGCTTTGCCTACTTTACATTAGTTTTCTAAGAAGAAAATGAACTAAAATGTGAAAGTAACAACAAACTATTTTTAAATATTTATATAGAGTAGCACTATTCACAAAGCTCTTTTTCTTTTCAAGTCCCTAAATTTCCCTCATGTATCCTTAGAAAAAGAACAACTGAAACAAGCCACAACGCTGATGGTCAGAAACTGGAAGTGGCCCTTGTATTTGTCAGGGTTTATAATTGCTCCAGTAGGGGAAAAACTATACCAGCAGCACCAGCACCTGAAAGGGCAGCTGTTAAGCTTCCCCACGGTGCTGTTCTGTCAAGGTACCTCTCTCTCATCTGGCTGTATATCCATTGCCATTGCTTTCCTGTCTAAGTGTGCTAGATGTTGCAGGGAGCTTGGATCCCCTATGCCTTAAATTATAAAGCAAAGGATTCTCTCCGTGTAGCATTGAATGTAGTACATGCAGTTCCCCACAGTGACAATTCTCTTGACTCTTAAGGATCAAGTGACAGTGATGTTCAATCAAATATTTGGATAAAATTTTCATTGTTTTTAGAAGGAGAGCAGAACTAACCTTTCTCCCTATGTTTGAAACTATTGTTTTTGTAGCATTAGAAACTGAAAAACCAAAAGAAAGTCACTTTGTATGTACAATCAAGAATTCCATTGCGGAAACGTGGCCTCACGTGATCTCTCTCTTAATCTGCTCTTTCAGCAACCCCCTACCTGTCAAATAAACACCTCTATAATTCTGAAGGTCATTAAATTAAATTAAATTTACCTAACTAATTATAAAAATAAATAACGTCCAGTGTTTCCCAGTCGATATAATCAACTTGAAGGTAAGGCTATAGTTATTCATCTCTGCCTCATTTCTTACCCTTACTTCTGACAGAGACAAGCACACATTAATGATTGTTCAATTGTTCTTTCAACAATTATGATGTACTGATAGCCCAACTATGTGTGCTGGGAATACAGTGGTGCATATGATATATACAGTACATGACCTCACAGTATTTATAATCATAGAGATGCTGTGGAGGTACCGAGGGGGCTGGGACATCATTTAGATGGAGGCTCAATTAAAAGATGGTTTTCACAGGCTCAAATCCTATACCAAGCTCATTCTGACTCTGTTATGGAGACAGACCCATGGCCCCACAGAGCATAGCTTGTCTTGTTGCAGTGGGTAATAGAACAACGTCGCTTGGTTCAGCCGTATTCTTGGTAGTCTTTGGCTGGTGATCATGTGTAGGCTTAACACTTAGTTGAATGACAATTGTGGGGTATGTGTAAGAAAGGATGAAGGAAACTAGGAGGACCCCCAGATATCCTGGGGCTCTGAGTAGTGGCACCATTCTCTGTAATTGGGGATAAAAATAGCAGAAAAGATTTAGGGATATAAAGAGGAAAGGAGGAAGTAAAAAAAAAAAGTTAAGTGCTCGTGTAATATCAAAATAAAGATATCTAGTAGGTATTTGAGAGTCAGAATAAAATAGTAATCTAATAAATGCGATATCAAATTGCAGTCATATAATTCCATGAGAAACATGAAGTTTATTTCCATTGGTTTAAAATACCTCAATATTAATGCAAAGGGCTGTGAAAATAAGAACTCTATTTAAATGATATGAGTATATTCGCATTGAAAATAAGGAATGTGACTAACACAGATGGCTGAGGAATTAAAACTTTCCAAGATAAAATAACATGTTTTCATTTAGAGCTCATTGATTTTAAACTGTTTTTAATGATGGCTCTGAAATTTTATACTTATTCTTTCCAGAAAAATGTTGCACATAGTCTTAGAATAACAAGAGAAAGATAAATAATATGTCCATGATCAGAAGAGATGGGGAAAAGAATATGAAAAGACAGAAACATAAAACTGCACTGCCTTCCTGAAAACATGATAAAAGACACAGATGATGTCAATTGCAAATGGAAAGGACAGTAGTTCCATGTACTTAGTAGCATGGAAATCTCTTCATTTTGCCAAATATTTTAAGTAAATTATTTTCTTTTCTTGACAGTTTTTTTATTGAAAGATAATTGATCATATATATTTGTAGGGTACAGAATTGGATATTAATACATATGTACAATATGTCATGATCAAATCAGGATGCTTAATATACTCATGTTTACAAAATGGAATCAATCTTTGTGACCCTTAACTAATTTCTTGCTAACCCCTCCTTCCCCACCTGTAATAACCATATTTCTGTTCTCTCTCTTTTTTCTAAAGTTTAATGTATTATTGTTATTCTTTCATCCTCTTCTTTCTTCCTTCCTTTCTTTCTTTCTTTCTTTCTTTCTTTCTTTCTTTCTTTCTTTCTTTCTTTCTTTCTTTCTTTCTTTCTTTCTTTCTTTCTTTCTTTCTCTCTCTCTCTCTCTCTCTCTCTCTCTCTTTCTTTCTTTCTTTCTTTGTGTGAGGACATGTGGTGTACATCTTTCTATGTCTGACATTTCACTTGACATAATTTTCTTTAAGTTCATCCATGTTGCTGTGAATGGCAGAATTCCATTCCTTTTTATGGAGAAGTAGTATTCCATTGGGTATACATAGCACATTTTCCTTATACAGTCATCTGTCCATATAATTTTAGTATGGTTCCAACTCTCAGCTATTGTAAATAGAGCTGCAATAAACATGGGAGTGCAGGTATCCCTTTGACATGACTTCCATTCCTTTGGGTATATACCCAACAATGGGATTGCTGGATCAAATGGCAGTCCTATCTATAGTTGTTTGAGGAACCTCCATACTGTTTTCCATAATGACTACACTAATTTAAAATCCCACCAACAGCGTAGGAGGGTTCCCTTTCTCCATATCCTTGCCAGCATTTGTTATTCTCTGTCTTTTTGATAATGGCCAGTTTAACTGGGATGAGATGACATTTCAATGTGCTTTTGATTTGTATTTTCCTGCTGCTCAGTGATGCTGAACATTTTTCATGTGTCTGTTAGCCATTTGTATATCTTCCTTTGAAAAATGTCTATCTAGCTCCTTTGCCCATTTTTTAAATTGGGTTACTTGTTTTCTTGCTGTTGAGGTGTTTGAGTTCCTTTTATATTCTGGACATTAAACCTTTGGTGGGCTCATAGTTTGCAAATATTTTCTCCCATTCTGTAGGTTGTCCTTTTGCTCTGTTAATTCTTTCTTTTGCTGTGAAGAAGCTTTTTAGTTTGATATAGTCCCATTTGTTTATTTTTTCTTTCATTGCCTTTACTCTTGTGGTCTCGTTCATAAAGTTTTTACTCGGTCCTATATCCTGAAGTGTTTCCCCTATGTTTTCCTCTAGGAGTTTTATAGTTCCAGGTTTTATAGTTAAGTATTCCGTCCATTTTGATTTGATTTTGTCATAAGGTGAGAGTACAGGTCTAGTTTCATTTTTCTACATGTTGATTTCCAGTTTTCCCAGCACAATTTATTGAACAGGCAATT
>NW_007730028.1:41862-43090 GCF_000696425.1 Galeopterus variegatus
GTTTCATTTTTCTACATGTTGATTTCCAGTTTTCCCAGCACAATTTATTGAACAGGCAATTTTTTCCCTAATGTATGTTCTTGTCACCTTTGTCAAAGATCAATTGGCTGTAAGCCCCTGGGTTGATTTCTGGGTTCTCTATCCTGTTCTGTTGGTTGGAGTGTCTGTTTTTAATGCCAGTACCATGATGTTTTGGTTACTATAGCTTTGTAATATAGTTTGAAGTCAGGGAATGTTGTGCCTCCAGCTTTATTATTTTTGCTCAGGAATGTTTTGGCTATTGGAGGTCTTTTGTTATTCCATATGGATACTAGGATTGTTTTTTCTATTTCTGTGAAGAATGCCATTGGTATTTTGATGGGGATTGAATTAAACATATAGATCACTTTTGTTATTATGTACATTTCCACAATGTTAATTCTTCTAATCCAAGAGCATGGAATGTCTCTCCATCATTTTGTGTCTTCTTTAATTTCTTTCAGCAGTGATTTGTGGTTCTCAATATAGAAATCTTTCATTTTCTTGGTTAAATTGATTCCTAGGTATTTTATTTTTATTTTTATTTTGGTAAGTATTTTAAATGAGCTTGATTTCTCGATTTCATTTTCTGCCAGTTTGTTGTTGAAGTATAGAAAGCTACTAAGTTTTTTTTTTTTCCAAAAGCTGATTCAAGTTGTTGAATAAGCATAACTATCAGATAAAATTTTCCCTTCTTTTAGCAACTCTTCCTGTTACATAATAGTGATACACATAGACAAAGCNAAATTTTCCCTTCTTTTAGCAACTCTTCCTGTTACATAATAGTGATACACATAGACAAAGCAAAGCTTTTCTAACCTCTTTGTTATGGGTGTGACTATGGATGTGAGTATCTCTGAACTTTTGGCTTTTACTGCCACGTGTTTACTGAGTGAAGTCATTCTGGCTGTAAATTCAAAGCAAGGAAAACCTAGACTATTTTGGTTTGGGTGTGGAAGGCAAAGAGGAAACAATGTCTTTCAAGCATATATACCACATCTCAGCAGACAACACACTCAAGAAGATTCATAAGCATTTCTGGATGTGTAGAGTAGAAATCAATCACAAAAGCATGTGGTGAATGTCCAAGATGTGGCAGCTGGTGTGATTTATACCGCTGGAAACATGCGGTAAATGTAGTTTCCTCAATTAAAAATACACACACACACACACACACACACACACACACACACACACACACACACACACA
>NW_007730028.1:43825-47279 GCF_000696425.1 Galeopterus variegatus
TTATTATTATTATTATTATTATTATTGCCTCAAATTAGCTAATAAAAATTTCTAAGCTTATGGGACTAGCTCAAGATTACAGAGCTGGTGAGTGCAAGACCAAGAACCAGAAATATTTCCTATTGTTTTCTTCCACATCATCACAGGGCTTTCTATACACAGAGAAGGGATGAGGAAGCCAAGCAGGGTGATCCAGGATGGGTATCCTTGACGATGCAGGCTCTTATGTTCGAATGAAAGGAAAAGATTTCAAACTAAAATGGAAGCACAGTAGCTTTGATCTATTCTGCTGTGACAAGCAGCCCAGATCTTTCTCACTGTGCCAGGAAGATACTATTCATAGATAACACTGATGCTCGTGTAACATTTTTGTATGTGAATTAATTCGAGTTCTTAATCCTATGTGTACATATTTACATGCATTTTCAGGGAGGAAGGGATCTTGTTTTATTTAGTGCTGTGTCCCCATCATCTAAAATAATGTCAATTGATTGAATTAATGGCAATTGCCTTGGTTAATAATATAAGAATAACTAACCATTCAGGTAGACTGAAATTTACATCTAGAAGATAATTTTAAATTAAGGCTTCCTTTTGGTATTTTTAATATTCTCATTATGAATACTCATCCATATCTATCATTTAATTTACTTGATCTAATCAGCACATGGAAGAGAAAGGGTTCAATTCATACTTGCCATCTAATCAGAAAGAAGTGTCAGAAGTCCAAGAAGAAATAAGTGTAATCTGGTAGCAGACAACATATTTTCACAGGATGTTGGTTTTATATAGGCCTTTGTAATAAAAGCAGTGATGCCAAAATAAATAAAGTAAATTACTCTCACTATTCCCTTCTACCCAGAATTCTAGAGCAGTATTTGAGATAAAATGCTATGATCACTCTATAGTTTCATGTCTTCCTTCTCTTACCACCACAGTTCTGTGGACAGGTATTTATTAAATATTAAGCCAGGGAAAGAGGAAGTAACATTCTTAATACCCTGAGAACTGCTAAATGGAAGCATAATTCACATGCAGAAGAATATGGTTTTTTTAAATATTCATATTTTATTTTAGTACCTTACCTTCTACTCTCTCTTTTACTCTTTCTACTCTTCTTTCAAACTTCTTAACTATTTTCTCATTTTAATCTATAACTAAATAATTATTCTTATACCGGGATGTCAGATTTATTTTTCTAAAACCCTGAATTTTCATAAAGATTTCTTGCCCACAAATTTTCAGTGACTCTCCATGGCTTCAATAAAGTGTTACATTCTCATGTCAATCATCAAAACTCCACCCAGTTTCGTTCAAAATTATTCACAGAATTGTCAGTCCCAGAGCAGCATCACAAAACTTTCTAGTCTACTGACTCCGAGAGGGGCTTACTGCAGAGTCAAAGCCCCATGTTTATTCTCATCTGTGTATTTTGTTATCCCTCAAATATACTCCACTATTCCTACCCAGCTATCTAAATGTTTTAGAACATTGTTTAAGCCAAATTATTTTCATTATGCTCTTTCAACTCTTCCAACTGTAGACTTTCCAAGCATTCCAAACTCCCTAAATTAGTTCTCTGTATTGTGAGTTCTCATACCCATTTGTTGGCACTAATAGATTGCTCCATATTGTTTCAACTTTGTGTTTCCACCTCCCAACACCCGTCCAAATAAATTACAGACCATTTAAAGGAAGGGACCACTTAGTGCTTTTATTTTTCAGGTGCTTATTGTCATGTTATATAAATAGTAGGTACTTAAATGTTCATACAAATTCGAACGTTGACATCTGGATTTTAAGCCAAACTTTTTTTTTTTTTTTTTTTATAAGAGAATGACAGGATGAAATCAGTCTTTCTGGTACATGAGCCTAATTACAGAACCAATCACTGTGTTGAGATAAGGATGGTAGGGGGACCAGGATAGAATCGCTATAGATGCCGGAGTGAAAAGAACTTGAATCAAATGAGGGTAGTTGAAACCTAGAGAAGTAGAAGTGTTTAAAGGTATCTTGCTGCAATATAGTAGATAAAACAAATGCATATTTCCACATTTCCAAAGACCTGGTTATAATTCTAGTTCTTTCCATAGTAGTTAAATAAGCTTTGTTAACTTTTCCTTAATCAACCACAAGTTCAACTTTTTTTAAAAGGCTATAATACACCCAGTGAAGATCCAGTGTTATATGGAAAATCCTTACTACAGTGTTTGCTACAGAATAAGTTAGTTACAAATGTTTGTTAAAGTGGGATGTTAAATTAAGTTCTTAGGTACAGATATTGATAAAGTAACACGATGATGATTGAGGTTTCAAAATTGTATACTTTCCTTTTTCATCCTCTACCTCCAACATATTTCTTCTCTCCTATATTACTCATTCTGAATTTAAGTTGTAATTTATAAAATAATTAAGTACATTCTTTACCTTTCTTCTCTTTTAGAGTTTTCAATATCTTAATATTGTTCAAAAAATTGCACAAATACTCAAATTAAAATATTTCCACTATGAACAAATCAAGACATAAGGTAAAGTCTGGGGAGCTATAAAAAATACAGATAGGTAGATGTGGGAAAAAGATTCTCAGATAATGCTATATTTAGATATTTTAATGGAAAACACCTATATTTGCTTTATATTTTCAAAAGTAGAACATTTACAAGTGGAAAAGGGGTGGGGATAATTGAGATTTATAAGGCTCTGTGTGTAGTCAATACTTGTACTATGGACTGATCAAAGCCCTTAACTACAATGAGAAAATAAGCTTCTCTTAAAGGTAATGCACAATTTTAGAGAAAAAAATTACACTTTGAACATATTCAGTGTAAGGAAGAAGAGATGGATAGGAAAGTTGGCTCCACGGGCCCTCCCCATCTATGGATTTGGTAAAGCCTGGATCTCCTCGCAAAAGATAAAGTTAATTTTTGTAGAAGAAAAATATTCAATTCTGTGATTTTTCTTTTGCAGTTATTAAGCTAACTTCATCTCCTTTTGAAGTATTTCTCACCAAAGAGTTTTAGTTCTGTGAAGTAGTCATGTAGCTTAGTTATCACACTTGGACAGGAGACAGCAGGTACTAGACAATGCTATGCAAGCGAGGCTAGAGTTATTAGAAAGAGCCCCTTAAATTCTTCCATATTTATCTTTAACATTCCAGTAATAAAGCTTCAAATATTCAACTATTAGATTTCTCTTCCAGTGCAGAAAATGTTACCTGGCCCACCATTAATGTTTGGCTAATTGTATTAATTTTATGTTGCTGATTTAAAAATTGCCACAAAATCTGGAGCCTAATATAACATGAATTTATCATCCCATAATTTCTGTAGGTCAGTAATTCAGGCAGGTGTGGCTGGGTACTCTGCTTTGGGTCTCACAAGACTGTAATCAAGGTGACAGCAGGGCTCCATGCCCTCCTGGAGACACTAAGGCTGAATCTGTTTCCAGGACTACT
>NW_007730028.1:48175-49879 GCF_000696425.1 Galeopterus variegatus
GACCATCCTGTCTCTCTAGGTCTTTGGGCCTGAAATGGAAGGGTTGGCTCCAGAGGTTTCTCAATACCTGCAGGGTCTTTTCCTCCTTCTCTTGACAGCAGGGCTCCATGCCCTCCTGGAGACACTAAGGCTGAATCTGTTTCCAGGACTACTCAGTTTGTTGACAGAATTCAGTGTATGTGGCTGTAGAAGTAAGATCCCTGTTTCCTTGCTGGTTGTTAGCTAGATATCATTCTCAGATTCTAGAGGACACCCACATTTTCTGGATAGTGTCCCCCCATCTACAAAGCCAGAAATGATGAGTCAAAGCTATTTTATATTTTCAATTTCTCTGACTTCTGCTTCTACTCTCTTGCTAACTTTTTCTTCCATCTTCTTCTGCTGATGTTTTTAAGGGACCATGTGACTACATTTGGCCTACTGGGATAATAGAAAATAATTTTGTATGTTGAGGTCAGCTAACTAGTAACACTTATTCCATCTATGAAGTCTTTTTGTCATGTAAGGTAACATTATCTTACATGTTGTCCTGACATCAGATCATGTGGGACAAAATGCTGCCTATCTCACTGGCTAAAAAGAGGGTTATGATTTGGGAGATAATAATGTTAAGGGGTAAGAGTAAGGGAAGAGAGCAGGAGAAAGAGCTGAAAAAAGTTGGTCTGCATTTCCTCTCCCAGTGCTTCAGTTTAAAGAGCTAAAAATGCTGCTGTGGATTGATTGAATTGTGTCTGCTAAAGTTAGTATACGTTGTGTTGAGGGTGGGAAACAGTATGGTAATTGAAAGGTGGGCCGTTGAAGAGGTGATTAGACTGTAGGATCATGCCACAGNAGTATGGTAATTGAAAGGTGGGCCGTTGAAGAGGTGATTAGACTGTAGGATCATGCCACAGTGAATGGATTAATAAGGGTGGTCAGGGGCATGGTTCTGAGGGCTTTAAAAGGACAGAACATGAGAGTCTCTCTCTGCTTCCTCCATCTTGCAAAGTGACACCTTGTGTCACTGAAGCTACTACCAAGGAAGACCCTCACCAGATATGTTCCCTGACTTTGCACTTCCAAGCTTCTAAAACTGTAAGCACTAAGCTTAGTTTCTTATAAATTATCCAGTTATGGGTATTTTATTATGAGCAACAGAAATGGACTAATACAGAAAATTAGTGCCAGAGAAGTGGGGTGTTGCTTGCAATAAATGCTTGAAAATGTGGAAGTGGCTTTGGAATTGGATGTGGAAGACAAGCTGGACGAATTGGAAGGAGTAGACAAGTAAAAGTCTAACTGATGGTGGGAGTTTAGAAGATGAGAAAACTAAGGAAAGTTTGGTATTTCTTAAAGATTGGTTAAATGGTGGTGAGCAGAATATTGATAGAAATATGAACAGTAAAGGCTATTCTGAGAAGATCTCAGATGTAAATGAAAAGGGACTTATTAGAAAATGGGGCAATAATGGAACATAAAGATGCTGAACCAAAGTATTTGACAGAAGAAATTTCTAAGCAGAAAAGCATTCAGGAAGCCACATGGCTGCTTGCAAAAGGCTACACTAAGTTATGGTGGCAAAGGCATGACATAAAGCCAGAATTTAAAAGGGAAACATAGCTTAAAGATTTGGAAAATTTGCAGTCTGGCCATACGGTAGAGAAGCAGAGAGAATTTTCAGAAGAAAAATGCAATGGTGTTAGGAAGATTAGTACAAAAGAAAGG
>NW_007730028.1:50477-83799 GCF_000696425.1 Galeopterus variegatus
AGAGAAGGAGGAAAAGACCCTGCAGGTATTGAGAAACCTCTGGAGCCAACCCTTCCATTTCAGGCCCAAAGACCTAGAGAGACAGGATGGTCTTGGGGAACAGGCCTGAGGCACCCTCCTTTGTCTCGCTGCCCAGGGCTATCTGGGGAAGCTGCTTTCAGCACCAGCACCCCAGTTTCTTTGGCTGCTACAGCTGTGGCTAAATTGGCCCCAGTTGTGGCTGGACCTACTTCTTTAAAAGATACAATCAGGAAGTCTTGATGGCATCCACAAAGTGTTAAGTCTGCAGGCTTAGAGAATGCCAGAGCTGTGGAGGCTTGGGAGCCTCCACCCCAATTTCAAAGGATGTTTGGAAAAGCCTGGGGGCCCAAAAAGAGGTCTGTCATGCGGCAGAGTCACTACAGACATGCTTCAGTACAGAAATGCTGAGTGGAAATGTGAGGTCAGAGTAGCAGCAGAGAAACCCCATCAGTACCATGCCTAGTGGAGCTGTGGGAATGGGACCACCATGGAGATCCCAGAATTGTGAAGCTACCAGCATGTAATATCAGCCTTGAGAGCTAAATTGTGGTCTTAGACCAGGAAAGCCAGAGAAGCTGAGCAGCCTAAGGACTTGGGGATCCAACCCCTGCACCAGCATGCACAGAACATAGAACATAGAGTCAAAGCACATGATTTGCCAGTTTTGAAATTTAATGCCTGCCCTGCTGGGTTTCAGACTTGTTTGGGACCTGTTGCACCTTTCTTTTGGCCTATTTTTCCCTTTTTGAATGGGAATATGTACCCTATGCTTGTCCCACCATTATATCTTGGAAGTAGATAACTTGTTTTGATTTTTACAGATGGGACTTGGACTTTTTGAGTTGAAATAAATTAAGACTTTGGCGATGGGATGAATGTATTTACCTGTGAGAAGGACATGAACTTTGGAGGCCAAGGGGGGAATGCTGTGGATTGATTGAATTATGTGCCCCGAAGTTCATATATTAGAACCTTAATTCCCACTGTGACTGTTGAGGGTGGAAAATTCTATTATGGTAATTGAAAGGTGGGCCCTTGAAGAGGTAATGAGATTATAGGACCATGCCATAGTCAATGGATTAATAATGGTGGTCAGGGGTGTGGTTCTGAGGTCTTAAAAAGGAGATAACGTGAGAGTCTCTCCTTCCTCCATCTCCCAATGTGATACACTGTGTTGCTGAAGCTGCCACCAAGGAAGACCCTCACCAGATGTGTCCCCTGACTTTGCACATCCCAGCCTCCAAAACTGTAGGCAATAAATTTAGTTTTCTTATAAATTACCCAGTTTGGGGTATTTTGTTATAAGCAACAGAAGCGGGCTAATACAGATGCCGTTAGTCATTAAGGGAACATCAGAAAGGCACCGGACTGCTCCTGAGGCCTGAAACTCCCATTTAGGATGGATGAAAGAGCTTCTCTCTCACTGTTCTTTATCTCAAACTGTACGTGGTTTAGCTTTCTGAAAAACCGTATCTCTCCTATTTTTAAAATGTTGAATTAAATGGCAGGTGCCCTTCCACGGAGCCTGATGTATCAGGACAAGATGCTTCTGAGGCAGGGATTTGAAGCACAGAGGGCAAAGGGTGCCAGGCCAGCAGCTGGATGAAAATATTCGCCCTCCCTGCAAAGTTTGTGGCCAGCAAGAAGCTCAGTCAGCCAGGGAGGACAAGAAGACCGTGAGCAGGCCATGAGTTACACATGCAACACAACCCAGCTACAAGTGGCAGCAGGGCAAGAAGCTCCTGGTAGAAAGAGGCATGGCATGGAGGGTCCAGAGGCTGTTCTAATTGGAGATGAGCTGCTTGTGCATGTCACGTGGATGCATAATTCTTTCTCCTCACACAGTACATGCATATGTCATCTCAGGAGCAGAAGCAGGAAAAGGAGTGGCTCTCTGCAGGACTAACATTTTTCCCCCAAGGCCATCTAAATATTTCCTGAGAAACAATTGAAATTATCAGGATAGATTAAGTATGAGCCAATTTGAGCTTTTAAATAATCGGTTCTTGAGGGAATCACTGGGCGGGGGGCTTGGGACAAAACTGGTGATTAGCACAGTAAAGAAAACCTCTTAGATTAATTCTAGTAGGTAAGAATAGTAATTTTTTTTAATTGAATCATGATTGTACATACTTTGGGGGTTCAATGTTGAAATATGTTGATCAAATCAATATTATTAGCATATATAGTATTACAAATCATATTTATTCTTTATTCCCTTTATCCAATCTCTCTCCATCCCCCTCTGCCTCCCCCCTCCCACCACTGATAACCCTAGATTTCTTCTCTCCCTCCGAAAGAGTAATGGTCACTCTATTGATTTGTTGCCTAGATGATCTGTCCAATGCTGAGAGAGGTGTGTTCAGGTCCCCCACTATTATTGTAGAGTAAATGCTTCTTATATCACTCTGGAATGGGCTTTGTGGAGAGAGACATCTTCTTTTCTTTGGTCTCTGCTGGTGACTTTCCTTGTGTCAATGCACTCAAGTGGCTGGTGAGCCATCTGCATGGTGGAAGTAGTGGTTTAGCTGCTTTTGCAGCAGACATAGCTATTGCAGTGGCTGTGTCGGGCCACATAAATGGAGGTGGTGTTTTTGGCATGTTCCTTGCCTGGTTGCAGGAGGAGGGGTTAGTCCTTGGCTCCATACCTAAGGACCCTGTGTAGGCCCCGTGGCAGAGGCGGCATGCCTGGTTTTGAGAGGAGGAGTCTACAGCTCCAACTGTTTTTACATTCTAAGTTGTGTGGAACAGCTGGGGGGAGGGGGAGAAGGGAAGGGGAAAAGAAATAGGGTGGGAGAAGGAGGAAGAGGGGTGTGGTTGAGGTATTCCCCTCATTCCTGCAGGGGAGACCAGGGGACTTCTAGTGGAGGCTTGGATGCTGTGGGGCTGAATGCAGATGTCAGGTGGGTGTGGCTGAAGCCCTTGACCCCCACTGCCCTGGTTCAGGAGCCTGGGGTGCTTTCTGTGGCAGTTCAGTGGTCATCACTGGGATGGTTGTGGGTGTTGGGGGGGCATGGCCGAGGGCCAATTCCCCGCACCATCCTGGTTTGGGAGCCTGAGGTTCTTCTTGCAATGGCATGGAGGTCATCCCTGGTCTGGCTGTGGGTGTCAGGGAGCATGGCTGAGACCCCCAGCTCTCCATCTTGCTGGCTTGGGGGACCAGGGGGCTTCTGGTCCTTCTAGGTTTTATAGGTGTTCTTTGGTGAAATGAGACCTTTACTAGTTAATATCAAACATTGTCTCTCGTCTATAAGTATTTTGTTTTTTCTTTCAGTTCTGTGTTGGATTATTCACTGTTCTCACTATTTAAATTCTGCACTGAACTGGAACTAATTCCTTGTCCTTTGCTTACTTCTAAAATGGGGTAACTTCCTGTGGGGACCAGTACTTGAGCCCTGTGTTTGAGCTAAATTGCTGCTTTTCTGCTGATTCCCTGGGGAAGGATTTTTGTGCAACTCAGATTTTAATGGTTGACCTTGTAGGTACTTCTGGATCTTGTGAGATTTGGTACACCTGGGTTGTGTGGAAACTCTGGTCTAGACCTAAGTCTTTTCAGCAAACTGCTCCCTTTGCAGTTCTATATTCCTGAATTATCTCCACCGAGTGGTCCTGTGCTGACTGGGGGGCAGATCAGCTTTCCATGCTGTTACACCAGTGAGCCTGTCTTCCCCACCATCCACACTCCAAACACTTCCCATCGGACAGGCCATGTACCAGTCTTTTGCAAAGACTCACTGGCCTCTGAGTGGCTTCTTTTTTCTCTTGCTGTGTCTCCTTGCTCCTATGTGGGTACATGGGAACCCTGTTAGTGGTCTTGCTGGCTTGAGATCTACCAAGGCCCTCGTCATCCCTGCCATATCCAAGCAACATCATAGGAAAGACACAGCTGTGGCTTTTGCCAGCTCTTGCTCCATGTGCTCAGCAGGGCCAGACTTGAAGTGGACAGGATTCAAAATGGTAGGAGTGATCCTTTCTCTCTTCATGGCTTCTCTTTCCTTCATGAATGCTTTAGATATCTCCTCTTCTTCCCCTGGGCTCTAGCAACCCCAGCTTGGCTGTAGTTGCTTTGTGATAGGTGAAAATTGGCTGATTTGTAGGAGAGAGTGATGCTGGTGATCATCTATTCCTCTATCTTGACTGGAAGCCAAGAACAGTAATTATTTGAAGAGGGCAAACATTAGCTATTCTATATAGAAGTTTATATACCTTTCAGACCAAAGCTGTCACTATAATGACATTTATTATCAAAGCAGACACAAAATGGCTCATGAAACTCACTTTATAAATTTTACAAATTTGATGAAGTCCCATTACAGACTTAGAACTCCTTAGAAACAAAATCAAACAGAAAGCTGCCTAATTCAGGGGCTGGATGATCTACTAGTGATCAATCCATTGTCCCCGTCCCAAAGGGTACAGGGTATAGACTCTTCTGGATTTTGATATACTATTAATGCAAGAGTGTTGAATGTACATAAGGCATTTAAGCCAACCACATCTCATTGACAACTTTAACTTTGTCAATGAGAGCCCATCCTAAATATTCATTATTCCAGTTAAAAGAGTAATATTTTTTAAAATCTCATTTCTCAATCTGATGGCATTAAGTTAACAATAGTTCTTTCTGGAATGCATGCTTACTGACATTAAGGCAGAATTACACCACCTCAGGAATGTAAATTCTTGATGAGGGTAGTAGATGCCCTTCTCAAGATGGTAGGAATAACTCAAGATGATTGGAATATATATATGTGTGTGTGTGTGTCTGTGTCTGTGTATATATATATCTAGAAAAACTGTATAACCTGACACTTTTAATAAATTATGAACAGAATAATACCTGATTTCTCAATGTGAATGAATTTAAAATGACTAAAATTGTATGTTCATGGAAGACCTCCGGAATGTTACATTAAAACTAAAACCTAATTGACAAGAAGCAGTTGAAGAATATTTAGACTGAGATCTACATGATGACAATTAAGGCAAAACCTCTGCAGTAGGAAGCAGCTGTACCTGTTTGAGAAAAAAGAAGAAAAGTAAGGCAGTAGGAGAACAAGGAGAAATTAGTAGAGTGATATGAAAGAATGTTATAGAAGAATACAAGGTAAGCTAGATCCTATGGGAGGAACTTGCAGGCCCAGGATAGAGTTCTTATTTTGAAATAAACGCAATACAAGGGTATTGGCATTTATGAGCCAGAACAAAATATAACATGATTTATATTTTTAGAGGATTATTCTGGCTCATAGGGATTGTAGAGAGATCACTGTTGTATTCCAGTGGAGAGACAATGGTGGTTTGCAGGAGCATAGAACTAGAGAAAGTAGGCAGTAGTAATTGATTTTGAGTAAAATGTAAAGCTAACATGACTTGCTTAATTGAATAAAGGGGCAGTAAAGAAAATAAAGGAATCAAGGAGATGTTGAGAATATCAAGAGACCTGTCATTTTCCAATGCCAGGTAATAGCTGACTGTAATGAATAATAATAAAAAAAAACTACACAAAGATGCAAAACTAATAATTTGAGTTTTTGGTCTGTGCAACTGGATGTATTTTGGAGCATTAACACCAGTAGGATGACTGAAAAAGGTGCAGGGATGAAGACAGGCAAGGATCCAGAGTTTTAATTTCTATGTGTTAAGTTTGAGATGCCAATAAGACATCCAAGTGGAAAAGTCAAATATGCAGTTGGATGTACAAGTCAGGAGTTCAAGAGGAATGCTGGAGCCAGAAATTTTAAGTGGAGAGTCATGACTTCTTGTGCATTATGGCAAATACAGGACTTCTACTTTTAGTCAAAAATGTCATCCAAATTCATGTCTGGGAGATCTGAGGACATCTTACTTGAAACCACTCATGAGCCTCTTAATGTGAGGCATCTTTCTTGCTTAGTTTTTCCCTCCCCCACTTCCCATTCCCAGTGGTGTACATTGCAGATATTTCCATTCTGGAATGTACTCATATCCAGATTAATTATGATGTCTACCCATGTCCTCAAATCTGTCAGTGCTAACAAGCTAGTTTCAGGATAAAACTCTACATTGCATTTCCTGACATCCCCAATCCATGAAAAAAGCAGAAAATTGTCCACAGTACCATATTTTACTCACAGATGTGTATATGTCTTCATGCTCTCAGTACTTTGTTTTACAATCAATAAAATAATATTATTTATTAGTTATGTTCCTTCATGCAGTTCATTTATCCATTAAAAATCACCTTGGATCCCATGGTGTTGCTTGAAGGAGCAAAGATAGGCCTTTTACCCATCCTCCTAGGTTGTCTGAAAATGTAAAACTGTTCTAATAAGTGGCTTCAGAATGTTTTATTCTTAATCTTTCTCTAATGGATTCTTTAGGTAATATCATTTGTGTTTTTGTATTTATGTATTATTAATAAATTTTAAAGATCAACCTATAGAATATTCTGTAGTTTTAAATTTGCCTTGACATTGGCTTTAGACCTTCTAAAAAATATTATTTTAAGTAAGTATTATATACATATACTTATATACATAAGGAAATAAATTAATTCATTACAATAGCATATGAATTATATTTTAAATTCTCTCTACTAAATTAATAAAACCATGCACATTGTTAAAGAATTTCTTGAAAGACAATATTATTCATCTACAGAGTCAATTGATAGTCAGTTACTGAATCAAGAGAGATAAACCATAATTTTTATGTTGCATGATTTATGTTTCAAAAATCAAAACACCAATGAGAGAGACATGCTAAGACATTTCATCCAAGCTATTGTAAGATTATTAATTTTTATTATTTATTAGTTAGAAAAACAGTATAAATGGTCCTTGTTAATTTTTACATAAAATAGCATAGTCAGACTCATTAATTTATTGTTTTGGACACGTTATACTTGAGATGGTTATTAAATATGAATATGGATATGTTAAGAATGAAACTGAGTATAAAGTTTAGGTGGGAGGTCTGCAAGACAAATATAGTTTTAAGAGTAATCAGCATATAGAAGGCATTTGCGGCCATGAAATAAGATGAATCAGAAGGAAAGAATTTGTTGGATTTAAAACAAAAAGAAAAGAAGTACAAGGATTAAGCACTAGGGCACTCTGAAGTTTTGAGGAAGATTGTGAGGGATCAGGAGAATGATAAGGAGATTCAGAGAAGAAGAAGGAACAAGATGAGTGTGTTATCTTGGTAGCCGAATGAATTCATTGTCTTCCTTAAGAGAGCATGAGCAACTAATTTCAATGCTACTGATTGTTCAAGTAAAATAAGGGCTGCATCAGCTTCCTAGGGCTGATCCAGTAATTCTCACAGTTCTGATGTCTAGAAGTCTGAATTCAATATATTGGCAGGACTGTGCACCCTCTGAAGTTTCCGAGAAAGGATCCTTCCCTGTCTCATCCAGCTTCTGGTGGTTGCTGACAACCCTTGGCATTGAATGGCTTGTGTCAGCACAACTCCAATCCCTGCCTGTGTCATCACATGGACTTTTGCTCTGTGTGTCTCTATTTTCTCTTTTTTGTAAGAAGATCAGTCATTGATTTAGGGTCCAGTCTAATCCAGTATGAACTAATCTTAATGATTACATCTCCAAAGACTCAATTTCCAAATAAGGTCCCCTTCTGAGGTTTCAAATGGCTATGAGTTTAAAAAATTAACTACTGCACTTAGCTATGTGGAAGTTACTGGTGACTTAAAAATAAAAAGTGAAATGGGATGGAGTAGAGTGGAAGAGGGAAAAACATATTAAGTGATTTGGGTTCAACAAGATGGGAAAAAAAAATTAGAGAAAATCAAAATAGATGACGTAAAGCAAAGGAAGACAAGACACCACATGGAAGCTAGAAGATCAGTGAGGTCACGAGAGTTTTGTTTTGCCTTATTTTGTTGAGTTATCATATTAGTCTGTTTCTGTTGTTTATACCATAATACCTGAAATTGGGTAATGTGTAAAGAAACAAAATTTATTTCTTCTAGTTTTGAAGGCTGGAAAGTCCACGATTCGGAGAACACAGCTGGTGAGGACTTTGTTATTGGTGGAGACTCTCTACAACCACACAGGGTGTCACATGATGAGAATGGGCTAAGCAAGTGAGATAAACTCCACACCTGATTTCCTTATAAAGCCATCAAAACCATGCCCATAACTCTATACATGGATTAATTAATTCATGAGAGCATAGTTCTCACAATCTAATCATAACTTAAAGGCTCTACCTTTTAAATACCATCACTGGATTTCTCAACCACTTAACACTGTTATAATGGAGATCAAGTTTCAATGAGTTTTGGGGAAACTTTCAGTCCACAACAGTTATGCTTTTATTTGTTAAAAATATTAGAGAAGCCAGTGCACACAGAGCAGGGAGATGTCCAGCAGGGGAGGCGGAAGCTCCACAGAGACCACACACCCTAGGTTGCCACCATCATGTGATCCAGCAGGTAGGCCTTACTCCTGCCACCCATCTCCATCCCCAGCCCAGCCCAGTGCGCATGGAGCAGGGAGACATCCAGCAGGGGAGGTGGAAACTGTGCAGAGATCACACATCCTGCAGTGCCGCAGCCACACAATCCAGCAGTCCGGCCCAGTGCAGTGGAGCAGGGAGATGTCCTGCAGGAGAGGCAGAAGCTCAGCAGAGACCACATACCCTGTGGTGCCACCATGAGACCCAGCAGCCCGGCCGAGTGCATGCTGACCAGAGAGGTGGCTCCTTGGAGAGGCCCAAGACCCGAGGCAACCACACACACAAGGCACTAGTGGCCAACTGAGCAGACACTGAGGTAGCCATACCAAATTGACAACCCCAGAAACATCCTAGCCAGATAATAGTTTCAAACCTGTGGACTGTGAAACCCCCTGCCACAATGATTGACATCAAAAGAAAGATACCAGAAATATGAAAAATCAAGAAAGTACACCACCAAAGGGTAATAACTCTCAAGCTCTAGATCTTATAGAACAAAAAGCCCTTGAAATGTCTGACAAGGAATTTCGAGTGATAATTCTGAGGAAACTGAATGAGATACAAGAAAACTCAGCTAGACAATATGATAAAATGAGGAAAAGTACACAGGACCTGAAAGAAGAAATGTACAAGGAAATCTATGCCCTGAAAAAGAATGTAGCAGAGTTTGTCAAACTGAAGAATTTATTCAATGAAATAAAAAAAAAAAAAAAAAAACCCAGAGAGTTTAACCACCAAGCTTGCAGAAGAAGAAGAGAGAACTTCTGACCTTGAAGATGGGCTGTTTTAAATAACACAGGCAGACAAAATTTAAAAAAAAAGAAAAGAAAAAAGAATTAAAGACATTGAATAAAATCTGAGAGAGATATCATACAAACTTAAGCACTCAAATATCTGAGTCATGGGTATTCCAGAAGGGGAGGAAAAAGGAGACTGCATTGAAATATATTCAACAAAATAGTGGCATAAAACTTTCCAGTTATTGGAAAACACACAGATCTTCAGATTCAGGAAGCTCAAAGATCCCCAAACGTATTCAACCCAAAAAGGTCTTCTCCAAGACATGTTATAGTCAAATTGGCAAAACTCAAAAACAAAGAGAGAATCTTAAAAGCTGCTCCCTATAAGGGAGCCCCGATCAGACTAACATCAGAATTTTCATCACAAACCCTAAAAGCCAGAAAGAAATGGGATGATATATTCAAAAGACTAAAAGACAGAGATTGCAAGCCAAGAATACTCTACCCTGCAAGGCTATCCTTCTAAAATAAAGGGCGAATAGTATATTTCTCAGACAAACAAAAACTGCGGGAGTTCACTACCACAAGACCACCATTACAAGAAATTCTCAATGGAGTATTGGGTTTGGTAACTGGAAAATAACTACCACTGCCATAAAAACTCAAGAAAAATCAAAACCCACTAGTATAATAAAAATGGTATTCATGAAGAGAAAGCAAACAAACAGAAAGGCTACCTACAACCCAAGGAACCAACAAATACAGAAAACAAACACTAAATCAGAAAGAAAGGAACAAAAGACAACTAAGACATCCAAACAATAATCAATAAAATGCTAGGATTAAAACAAAAGTTTTCAATAACAACTGTTAATGTAAAAGCCTTAAATTTCCCAATCAAAAGACAGAGACTGCATGACTGGATTAAAAAGGAGGACCCAACTATATGCTGCCTTCAAGAGACCCACCTCACCCATAAAGACTCACATAGACTAAGAGTGAAAGGATGGAAAAGATTTACCTTGCAAACGGAAATGAAAAATGAGCTGGAGTAGCTATTCTTATATCTGATAAAATAGACTTTAAACTAAAAAACATAAAAAGAAGTAATGAGGGACACTACGTAATGATTAAAGGATTGATCCATCAAGAAGACATAACAATCATAAATATGTACACACCCATCGTCGGAGTAGCCAGATTTATAAAACAAACTCTATTAGACCTAAAGAAGGAAATAGACACTAATACCATAAAAGCAGGGGTTCTGAACACCCACTGTCAATATTAGACAGATTATCTAGGCAAAGAATCAGCAGAGAAACACAGGATCTAAACAACATACTAGACCAGTTGGACTTTGCAGATATCTACAGAATGTTCCATCCAACAACCTCAAATATTCATTCTTCTCATCAGCACATGGATCATTCTCCAGAATAGATCATACATTAGGTCACAAATCAAGTCTCAACAAATTCAAAAAAATTGGAATTATCCCATTTATTTTCCCAGACCACAATGGATTAAAATTAGAAATCAATAAAAAACAAAATTCTGGATACTATACAAACACATGGAAATTAAACAGCATTCTACTTAATGACATAAGGGTCCAAGAAGAAATCAAACAGGAAATCAAAAAAATTATTGAAACTAATGAAATAATGATACATCATAACAAAACCTGTGGGATACTGCAAAAGCAATACTAAGGGGGAAATTTATTGCATTAAATACTTACTTCAGAAGAATAGAAAGATGGCAAGTGAACAACCTAACAATTCACCTTAAAGAACTAGAAAAACAAGAAAATTCCAAACCCAAAGTTAGCAGACAGATAGAAATCATTAAGATCACAGCAGAACTTAATGAAATTGAAACCAAAAAAACAATACAAAAGATCAATGAATGAAAAAGTTGTTTTTTTAAAAAGATAAATAAAATTGACAAACCATTAGCATGGCTAACTAAAAAAGAAGAGAGAAGATCCAAATGACACAAATTAGAAATGAAAAAGATGATATTACAACTGATACATCTGAACTACAAGGAATCATTCGAGACTACTATAAACAACTATATGCCAACAAGTTTGAAAATCTGGAGGAAATGGATAAATTTCTGGACACATGCAAGCTCCCAAAACTGAGCCAAGGAGACATAGAAAATCTGAACAGACCAATAACAATAAAGGAGATTGAAGCTGTTATCAGAAGGCTCCCAACAAAGAAAAGCCCAGGAACAGATTGATTCACAGAAGAATTTTACCAAACGTTCAAAGAGGAATTGATACCAATTCTTTACAAACTATTCCAAAAGATTGAATCAGAGGCAAATCTCCCAAACTCATTCTACAAAGCAAACATCATCCTGATACCAAAACCAGGTAATGATACAACTAAAAAAGAAAACTGCAATCTGATATCCTTGATGAATACAGATGCAAAAATCCTCAATAAAATGCTAGCTAACAGAATACAGCAACACATATGCAAAATTATTCACCACGATGAAGTGGGATTCATCCCAGTGATGCAAGGTTGCTTCAACATATGCAAATCAATAAATGTGATACACCATATTAATAAAATCAAACACAAGGACCATATGGTCATCTCTATAGATGCTGAAAATGCATTTGATAAAATTCAACATTCAGGGCCAGCCCAGTGGCGCACTCGGTAGAGTGCGGCGCTTGGGAGCGTGGCGGTGCTCCCGCCGAGGGTTCCGATCCCATACAGAGACCGGTCCGCTCACTGGTTGAGCATGGTGCGGGCATGACACCGAGGGTTGCGATCCTGTTGCCAGTCATGGTACGGGCGCGACACTGAGGGTTGTGATCCCGTTACCGGTCATGAAAAAAGACAAAAAGGAAAAAAAAAAATCAACATTCATTCATGACAAAGATCCTCTATAAGTTAGGTATAGATGGAAATTATCTCAACATAATTAAAGCCATATATGATAAACCCCCTGAAAATATCATCCTGAATGGGGAAAAGCTGAAAGGATGATATTAGACAAGGATGCCCACTCTTACCACTCCCATTCAACATAGTTTTGGAAGTACTAGCCAGAGCAATCAGAGAAGAGAAGGAAATAAAAGGCATCCGGATTGGAAAAGATGAAGTCAAACTGTCCCTGTTTGCAGATGACATGATCCTATATATTGAACAGCCTAAAGCCTCTACAAAAAAACTCTTCGAGTTGATAAATGATTTCAGCAAAATAGCAGGATACAAAATCAACACACAAACATCAGTAGAATTTCTATCCTCCAATAGTGAACATGCAGAATGAGAAATCAAGAAAGCTTGCACAGTTACATTAGCCACCAAAATAATAAAATACTTAGGAACTGAGTTGACCAAAGATGTGAAAAATTTCTATACTGAGAACTACAAACCACTGCAGAGAGAAATTAGAGAGGATACAAGAAGATGGAAAGATATCCCATGCTCTTGGATTGGAAGAATCAACATAGTGAAAATGTCCATACTACCCAAAGTGATATACAAATTCAATGCAATCCCCATCAAAATTCCAATGACATTTTTCTCAGAAATGGAAAGAACTATCCAGACATTTATATGGAATAACAAAAGACCACGCATAGCCAAAGCAATGCTGAGCAAAAAAAATAAAGCTGGAGGCATAACACTACCTGACTTTAAACTATACTACAAAGCTATAATAACCAAAACAGTATGGTACTGGCATAAAAACAGACACACTGATCAATGGAATAGAATAGAGAATCCAGAAATCAACCCACACACCTACAGCCATGTTATCTTTGACAAAGGAACCAAGCCTATACACTGGGTAAGAGACTGCCTCTTCAGCAAATGGTGCTGGGATAACTGGATATCAATATGCAGGAGAATGAAACTAGACCCATACCTCTCACCATATACCAAAACAAACTCAAAATGGATTAAAGAATTAAATATACACCCTGAGACAATAAAAATTCTTAAAGAAAACATAGGAGAAACACCTCAGGAAGTAGGACTGGACACAGACTTCATGAATACGACCCCAAAAGCAGGGGCAACCAAAGGAAAAATAAACTAATGGGATTATATAAAACTAAAAAGCTTCTACACAGCAAAAAAGTTAACAGAGTGAAAAGACAACCAACAGAGTGGGAGAAAATATTTGCAATATATACATCTGACAAAGGACTAATATCCAGAATATACAAGGAATTCAAACAACTTTACGACAAAAAAAAACAAGTAACCCAATTAAAAAATGGGCAAAAGAGCTAAACAGGCATTTCTCAAAGGAACATATATGAATGGCCAATAGACATATGAAGAAATGCTCAGCATCACTCAGCGTTCGGGAAATGCAAATCAAAAGCACACTGAGATACCATCTCACCCCAGTTAGAATGGCTAATATCCAAAAGACTGTGAATGGTAAATGCTGATGAGGTTGTGGAGAAAAAGGAACTCTCATACATTGTTGGTGGGACTGCAAAATGGTGCAGCCTCTATGGAAAATGGTATGGAGGTTCCTGAAACAATTGCAGAGAGATCTACCATATGGCCCAGCTATCCCACCACTGGGAATATATCCAGAGGAATGGAAATCATCAAGTAGAAGGTATACCTGTTCCCCAGTGTTCATCGCAGTACTCTTTACAAAAACTAAGAGTTGGAACCAGTCCAAATGTCCATCATCGGATGAATGGATACGGAAACTGTGGTATATCTACACAATGGAATACTACTCAGCTAGTATTGAAAGAAAGAATGAAATACTGCCATTTGCAATGACATGGATGGACCTGGAGAGAATTATATTAAGCGAAATAAGTCAGGCACAAAAAGAGAAATATCATATGTTCTCACTTATTTGTGGGAGCTAAAAATAAATAATATAATACACAAATAAGTTGGGGGGGAGGGAAGAAGACACAACATTTACAATTCCTTGTAGTTGATATGACAAGCGAACAGAAAGGACATTATTGGGGGGTAGGGGGAGAAGGAATAGGGAGAGAGATTTCGGTAATTGGCCACGATAATCAACCACATAGTATATTGACAAAATAAAATAAAATTTGGCAGAATAAAATAAAATATTAGAGAAACAGCAAATTTTTCTATGCTAATGGCAAAGATGTGGGATGGAATTAAACACTGATAAAAAAAGAGAAAGAAAATTGCTGAAATGAATGGAATCTGGTGGTGTGGACCTAGCAGAGATCACAGGCAATTCATTCTGGACAATGTTAACATGCTGGCACAGAAGCAGGGAAGCGGGTAGATGAGGCTGTACAAGCTTGTGGACCTCTCCTCTGATTGCTTCACATTTCTCGGGAAAATGGAAAGCAGTCTAGCAGCCTGACCTTGAAATAGCTGGAAACATAATATAAAGTAAAATTTTAAAATATTTAATAGAGACAAAAGGGAAACATGCTAGTCTTAGAAATTTATTGACAGAAATCTCCGCAAAATATGAATGGGGTTATGTTTAATATTAGTGTTTGGAAATTTTCATAGCTCTTCAATAAAATTTTGAAATGCTTAATGAGGATAAAGAAAAAGACTGATTAATAAAATTAAATAACAGGTAATTTTGAAAGTTTTTTTAATTGCAATGTGCATAATTTTATATTCCAAATATTAACAAATCCGTAGAAATGAAATGAACAGGTTGCTAATCCCAACCCAAATAGAATGATAATAATTATGGGGTTCTGATTTCCAAAAAGGTATTGGTAAACATAGGCAGAATTATTCAAGCATCTTTGCTTGCCTCTTAAAATTCCTTTGACTGTAATTGAAAAGTAACAATAGAGAGAGTGGAGAGATAAGGAAATGCTTAGCCTCCATCTAAGTTTTTTGACCTTTAACAAGTCTTAAAAAACTAGAGATAAATCTGTAAAATAATCTGAAATAAAATATTTAGTTATAATTTTGCCCTGTTAGAACAGTTATTATTATTAAATGGCTGTTACCCTTAAAAAAAGGAGAAATACCTGTGAAACCTCCGAGCAGTATCATCTCTTAAAAACACAAGTATTGTTCACTATTCTAATTAAATTTATTAGAAGGTTGCGATAAATGAGATAAATGAGATAAATGGAAGGTCACCAGTGGTGTAGCTAACAATACACTAATTGGCAGATGGAACGATGATATGTCTTTATTATTCTTATAATAAAACATGTAAGGTTAGCTGTTTGCCGCTGGGCTTAAATAACAGGTCAGATTCATATGACATTTACATGCATAGATTTGCATCTCTTTTATTCTTGTAGTCTCGGTAGAAATTATATGTATAATTACACACACATGCACACACATCCCACTTATTTCTGCTACACTAAAGAATTGCATTAATGACTTTATATTGATTAGCATTATATGTACACCCTTAGGTTGATATATAAGTGTACAGGAATATAGCTTGATGTACAAAATAAAAATATATTGTGAGTTTGGAGACATATATGGCTACACACATACACAGACATACATTCCATATATAATATGTATGTTTATCCATATTAACTCTATTGTGTACTGAAAACGTGTGTCCCCCTATAATTCAGGTGTTGAACCCCTACCACCAATTTGATAGTATTAAAATATGATTAGTATCCACTGAGGTCATGAGTGTAGAGCCCTCATGAATGGGATTAGTGCCTTTAACAGAGGAACTAGAGAGCTTGCTTCCTCTCTCTGCTCTGCTGGCACAACTCTCTCCCACAACCGGGCACACCACACCAGGACCTTGGGGCCTGCCTAGGGACCCAAGGCAAGGAGAAGGGGAATAGACCTCTCTCCCACAACCAGGCATACTGAGCCAGTGCTTCAGGGCCTACCTGGAGATCTGAGGCATAGAGACGGGGACTGAACCTCTCTCCCACAACCAGGCACACTGTGCCTGTACCTCTGGGCCCACACAGGGACCTGGGACATGGAGAAGGGGACTGGACCTCTCTCCCACAACCAAGCACATGGCCCCAGTTCCTTGGGCTCTGCCCAGGGGCCAGAGGTCCAGAGAAGGAGACTAAACACACCCCACAACCAGGCACACCGCCAGTGCCTAGGAGCATGCCAAAAACAGCACTCCCACGTGGGTGGCCCACCACAGTCACCACAATAACCATGGCTACTGCAAAAGTGGCTCGACGCCACAGCCATCATGCAGATGGTTCGCCAACCTCTGGAGTGCATCCACACAAGAAGAGTCACCAGCAGAGACAAAGAAAAGAAGAGGGTGTCTCTTTACACAAAACCCATTTCAGAGAGACAGAAGAAGCATCTTCTATATGATAATATTGGGGCACCTGGTCACATCTCTCAGCATTGGACAGATCATCTAGGCAACAACTTAACAGAGTAACCACTATTCTTTCAGAAGGAGATAAGAAATCTAGGGCAATTAGAGTGGGGAGGGGGAGGGAATGGGGGAAGAGGAGATGCTGGACAAGGGGCATAAAGAATAATTATGATTTGTAACAATACATATGCTAGTAATACTGGTTTAATCAACATATCTCAATATTCAACCCCCAAAATATGTACAATCCATTTTGATTCAATAAATAAAATAAATTGTAAAATAAATAAAAATAAAAATAAAAGCAAATATATGCATTCTAAAATATGAGAAATGCCAAATGATATATACTTGCTTTACAATTATAAGGTCAGTTCTTTAAAAAATAGGCTTTTGTTTTTAAATTGTGGAAAATTTTATAAGTCAGAGTACTTTACTATGAAATTTTATGTGCCAGTGTGTATTTGGGACATGGCATAGATTACATCCATCAATATAGACACACATATTCAACAAAAACACATGTCCACTAAAATTAATTACCATTAAAAAAATAATAACAGTCTTCTTCTTAAGGAGTTGTAGATTGCCCTAAGACAGCCTTTATTATTTTGATAGTGAGGGTAAGGCAATGAGAATTTAACTATCAAATATACCTAGAATTGGCTAAAGAAGTTACATCCAACCATGGACAGAACAGCAACCAACACAGTGAATTTCTGCTGTAGAAAGTAACCATGAAAGATATTAGCTCTTCAGATAAATTGTAATAAGTTCTTAGTGTTTAACATACTTTTCAGAACCTACCTAGATACTTGCTTAGTTTGGCTATTCTTTATGACATGTCTAATTAATATATAAGAGACTACATATTGAAATATTCTACTAATGAGCAGAGAAAGTGTAAGTGAATAGGTGACACCTGTAGGATATTATACCATTTTATGTGTGGAAAATTGCATGGAATTCTGATACTTTTAGTATACTGTTAAAGAGGCACCTCACACATTATGCCATTGACTTTACAATAAACCATTAAATACTTTTTTATTCCTAACATAACGGTTTAACTGCTAGACAAACATAACCCTTCGTAAAGCCTCAGTAAATTCTGCAGACATTTCCACCTCAAGGAGGTAGGATTCAATAGCCTGGGCACAAAGATCATTAGGCAGTGTACATTTCAAGTAAGGCTATTAGTGTCTTCTGAATTGCCAGGATAAAACACTTCTTAGCATGGTGGTGCATGCTTCACATTCACCTACTTATCACAGCAAAGTGAGACTTGAGGGTGGCTTGAGAGTTAGAAATAAAAGCAAAAACACTATAATATCACAAGAAATGCTGTGTATTCTGCCTTTCCCCACAGATTGTTGGGAAGACCAAAGAAGATAATGTGCAAAAGTATAGAAAACTAATCAGTGCTATCAATGTGCTCATCTGAGAATACTCAGAAGTTTAGTTTTGTTAACTAATCTGATTTTGCCACCCTTTCTCTTCCTTCAGACACACTGCTCCTACCTTTAGCATGTTGTCTTTCACTGTTTGGGTTTGCATTTTCTTTGATTGTAGGGTATAACATTTAGAGGGTCTCCCATTAGTTGAGTGCCTTTAACCTGGTAGGCATTAGAGACTCAAAGATGAGTGATTTTTGGATAAATTCATGACTAAATATATAAATAAGCTAATAAAATATATACTGGTGAATATAGCAAAAGGGTGATTTTTAAAATAAAGTAGAAATATTTATGCTGACAGCCCTGATATGTATCTGTGTATCTCTCATCAAATTAACTCTTTCTGACATTCCATGTTCTTGGATTGGAAGAATTAACATTGTGAAAATGTCCATACTACCCAAAGTGATCTACAGATTTAGTGCAATCCCCATCAAAATACCAACAAGATTCCTTATGGAAATACAAAAAAAAAAAAAAAATCCTAACATTTGTATGGAACAACAAAAGACCCCAAATAGACAAAGCAATCCTGAGCACAAAAGAAATAAATCTGGAGACATTACACTTCCTGACCTCAAATTATATTACAAAGTTATAGAAACCAAAACAGTAAGGTACTGGCATAAAAACAGATACTTGGACTAGTGGAACAGAATTGAAAACCCAGAAATCAACCCACATACTTACAGCCAACTGATACTTGACAAGGGAAATAGGAGCATGCACTGGGGAAAGGACTGCCTCTTCAATAAGTGGTCCTGGAAAAACTGGACATCCATATGGAGAAGAATGAAACTAGACCCATATCTATCACCATATTCCAAAATCAACTCAAAGTGGATTAAAGACTTATATCTAAGACCTGGAACTATAAAACTCCTAAGAGAAAACATAGACAAAATGCTTCAGGAAATAGGACTGGGCAAAGACTTTATGAAAAAAAAAACCTAAAAGTAAAGGTAATAAAAGAAAAAAAAATAAACAAATGGAATTATTTCAAACTAAAAAGCTTCTGCACAGCAAAAGAAACAATTAACACAGCAAAAAGACAACCTACAGAATGGGAGAAAATGTTCACAAATTATGCATCTGACAGGGGATTAATATCCAGTACACAAGGAACTCAAATAATTTAACAGTAAAAAAACAAGTAACTCAATTAAAAAATGAGCCAAGGAGCATAACAGGCATTTCTAAAAGGAAGATATACAAATGGCCAACAGACACATGAAAAAATGTTCAATATCGCTAAGCATCAGGACAATACAAATCAAAACCACATTGAGATATCATGCCACCCCAGTCAAACTGCTTATTACCAAAAAGACAGAATAACAAATGTCAGCGAGGATATGGAGAAAGTGGAACCTTTCCACACGGTTGGTGGGATGGCAAATTAGTGCAGCCACTATGGAAAACAGTATGGAGGTAACTGAAACAACTATAGATAGAACTGCCATATAATCCAGCAATCCCTCTGCCAAGTGTATACCCAAAGAAATAGAAATCATAATGTGTAAGGGATACCTACACTCCCATGTTTATTGCAGCTCTATTTACAATAGCTAAGAGTTGGAGCCAACCTAAATGTTCACTGATGGACAACTGAATAAGGAAAATGCGGTATAAATACACAGTGGAATACTACTCTGCCATAAAAAGGAATGAAATTCTGCTATTTGCAGCAACACAGATGAACTTAGAGAAAATTATGTTATGTTAAATAAGCCAGGCACATAAAGAGAAATACTGCATGCACTTGCTCATAAGTGGAGCTAAAAAACAAACAAAATATTGTGTTTCTTTTTATTGCTGAATAGTATTCAATTATATGGATATCAATCATTAGGTGCTGGAGATTTGCATTGTTTCCAGTTTGGGCTATTATGAATAAACCTGCCATGAGCATTCATGTACAAAATTAAATAAATAAGGTCAATAAACAAGCTCTTCCTCTTACCACTTCACTTCTCATGTATTAATTAACGTTTTCCTTTAGTGTATCTTTTCTGTATTTTCCCATTTGTGTGTGTGTGTGTATGAAACTCTGAGCTCTCCAGAGAAATAGAACTAAAATATATAAAATATACTCATTATAGGAATTGGCTCATGTGGCTAGGTTACAGAGGCTGAGAAGTCCCAAGATCTGCAGTGGGCAAACTGGTGACCCAGGAGAGTTCATGGCATAGTTCTGGTCTGAGTCTGAAGAACTGATGGGTTTGAAGGCAGGAGAAAACCAATGTCTGAACTCAAAGATGGTCAAGCAGATGGAGAAAATTCTCTCTTACTCAGACTTTTCCTACCCAGGTCTCCAACAGAGTGATTGAGACTCACTGATACTGGGGAATGCAATATAATACAATTTAATATGCAAAATACTCAGTCTTAACTCATTCAAATATTAATCTCATCCAGAAATACCCTTGCAGACACACCCAGAATGATTTTTAACCAAATATCTGGATATCTTATGGTCCAGTGAAGTTGGCACATAAAATTACCATCACAATACCTTATCTATCATCTATCTGTGTGAATGTGTATGGATTAAGTCATTTATGTACACGATCTTCATGCAAATGAGCACTTCACTGGAACATGATGGTGATGGGTAAGCATTGCTTAGAACAGGAAAACATAAAAATTATCTTTAGTTGTAACATAACTACAAAATAGCCATAATATAAGTTTCATCAAAAAACAATATTTTCTTTCCTATGTAGTGTGGCACTAAAGTAAAATTTATTTAATTGTTCAGTCAAACTTGTATTTAGTAAATGTCAAGTACTGAACTATCTTCTAGGAATACAATAGACACAAATATAACAAAAATTGTCTACACTGCATGATGCTGAGTATACTAATTATTCTGGTCTAAACATTATATACTGCACACAGGTACTTATTTCAATGCTGTACTCCACAGATATGTACAATCAACTATGTTCTTTAAAAAGACATTTGCATCTTTTGAACCTTATATTTTAGTTGAAAGAACAAAGATACCAGTACCATGTATAGCTTGCTGCCTTTATACAGTTTGGTCAACATTGTTTCAATCTTGAAAAAGAAAAAAAGAAAAAAAGAGAGAGAAGGGAAAAAAACCTTCTTACTGTTTAGACTATCACAGATAAATTGTCCCTATATTTACACTTTTGTTTACATAGTCACTAGCTCTCATTTTGTGTTAAAACCCATTTTGGTATGTGCTAGAAACCCTTAGATCATAAGATTGGAAGTAGGTTACCAACACAAGCACTAGCAGTGTGCTTATACTAGGTGGACATTAACTGCCAGCATAGATGAGATAACCTGATTAATACCATTCCTTGGCAGTGGAAAGTGAAAGTATCAGAGCAAAGATATCATCTAAGAACCCAGTTCTTTTGCTCTCTTTTGCATTCTAAAGTGTCACATTATCCTAAGGCTGGATCCTAGGCTATCACATTTGAAAGAATAATATTGTAAATCACATGTGTTTTGATAGGTGCCATAGTTTCCTGGAGCTACTGATTCTTCATTCGTGTCCAGTAGAAAAGAGATTTAATCTGATCGATCTGGCTTTGATCTCATGCCTGCACCTGACCTTATCATTGTGACCAGTGGCATGGGAAGACTGACTGGCTTAGCTGAAGTCAGGGGTGGTGCCAACTTCTCCACAATCACGTCACCCCCAAATGAGCATTTGGGGCTCTTGGAAAGTGAAGAGCTGGTGGAGAAAAGCTGAAAAAGACTACCACTGATGTCATAGACAGAAAAACATAACCCCAAAATTAAATTTCCTAGGAAGGAGGTCCGAACACATGTGATTTGTCATGTTATTCTTTCAAATGTCATAGCCAGATTTTTAGCATTTGAAATTAACATCATTGGTGAGTTAGAAAACTGTTGGTGTCCTATACTGTTTATTAGCAGAAACCCATAGGATTAGATAAATTTCATTTTACGGAAAAGTACATAAGAATTTCTCTTACACAAATCCAGGCTGAAGTAATTTTAAGCATTGGGATAAGCTTATATACAACATGAGAAATTTGTGTATATAAGAAAAAAATTCGGAAAAGTACATAAGAATTTCTCTTACACAAATCCAGGCTGAAGTATTTTTAAGCATTGGGATAAGCTTATATACAACATGAGAAATTTGTGTATATAAGAAAAAAATTCTGCTCATGTTAGTCACGATCCATATGATGCTAACGGTGCTGCATGTACTAATCATAATCTGTCCTAATTAGTACTTAATTAATACTTCCCAAACATAAAACAAGGATACAGAAAAAGCAATAACAGAGATTTAAACTGGAGCCTCAAACCCTGAGCTCCAAGACTGGTTAATCAGGTTAGGACTGTCAATCCTATTCTTTAGTAAACAATCTTGTACTTTTTCTTTCTCGGTATAAAACCAGTTTCAAATGCAAACTCGATCACTAGCTCTGCGTGATGTGGCAGAAGCGAAGGGAACCAGGTTTGCTAAAGTAACTGTGGTGATAGAGATGTATTAGCCTCAGAAGCTACTGAGGTGGCCCATTCTATCCTACTACAGTGTAAATAAATACCAGTTAATTGCATTTCTATTGGCTGTCTAAAGAAAGAGTTGCTTTTTGTGATCTTTCATATTTTGATCTTTGAGTGGAATAAGCTTTGAACTAAATATCATAAGGGTTTTTAAATATTTACTTTTTACTGTAAATTGACAATTTATAATTGTATAAATTTATGGGGTACAAAGTGATATGACATAATTTATGAATATTCAAAATGCAATGTGAAGTAATTAAGTCAAGCTAGTTAACATCACCTCAAATACTTAACATTTTTGTGGTGAGAACATTTGAACTTCATTGTCTTCACAACTTTTAAATGTTAAACAATACTCTATTAACTGTATTCACCATGCCGTGCAATAGAACACACAAAAAATATTCCTCCTGAGATTTTGTAACCTTGACCACCATCTCCCCATTCCTCCCACTCCCTTTTCCCCAGTCTCTAGAACCGTAATAACTTCGTATAGCATACATTATACGAAGTTATCGCTCTTTATATATATGTTTTGTTTCAGACCCAGGGGCAGCTGAAAATTTAAGGTGTTCTTAGGATTTTTTTTTTCTTTTAGAACAATTCTTGTAGATTATAAAGATGACCATTATTTCTCAGTAAATTGAGTTATTCCTTATTACTTATTTTTACATCCAAAAACTTTATATTCACAAGATGCTCTTAGGTGTAATAACATGTGAACGCCCAAAGTTAAAACTGTAAATTAGAGGTATACATGAAAACCATGTATGTTTATATACAAAAAATGTGGCAAACTTGAAGGAATGCATTACGTATTGAGTATTCATACCCACTTACCCCCGGGAGGGGGGATTCATGAATGCCTGGTCAGCTTCCTGGCCCTTCTTTGAAAAATTGTGTTAGTAAAACAACAGAGATATTGAAAGAAAACTGAGAAATTGTTGATCCATTAACATGCAGCCGAGTCAGAGGAGAAATGACAGATAGGAGCAATGTAGCTTGGTCTGGATTTGAAAAACAATCGTTAGGATCTTGAACTTGAACGAGAGAGACGTAGAACTGGCTGCATAGAGAGTGAGCTTGAAGGAAACAAATACATATTTTAAGACATTTCGATTTATTTTGCAAATGATATTTGCTATTTTGTAAAAAACTAGAACAAATGTATTAAATTATTATTATTATTATTATTATTATTATTATTATTATTATTATTATTATTATTATTATTATTATTATTATTATTATTATTATTATTATTATTATTATTATTATTATTATTATTATTATTATTATTATTATTATTATTATTATTATTATTATTATTATTATTATTATTATTATTATTATTATTATTATTATTATTATTATTATTATTATTATTATTATTATTATTATTATTATTATTATTATTATTATTATTATTATTATTATTATTATTATTATTATTATTATTATTATTATTATTATTATTATTATTATTATTATTATTATTATTATTATTATTATTATTATTATTATTATTATTATTATTATTATTATTATTATTATTATTATTATTATTATTATTATTATTATTATTATTATTATTATTATTATTATTATTATTATTATTATTATTATTATTATTATTTACCTAGTAAGTTGATCTTTCTTGTCTACAATTTTGTCATGTCTATTTCTTTGTAATGTCAAAGCAGTGCCAAAATCAATGAGGTATAATGCAGTTTACATATATTGACACGGACATTTACAAACTTTTAAAGGTGGTTAGTTCTCATGAGAAAGATTGAGGAGATGTGAGGATAGATTTTTATACATATTTACTTTCTGTGTGGCCATGATGAATGTTTTATGCAAAGCAAACATTTTTTTCAGTTTAAAAATAAACAAACATTTTTCTATAGGTAATGACACCTACAACACTGACATTTTATTGATCTACTTGTAATGATCATTCAGCAATGAAATAAATATTACTTAGCAGACAATAAAGAATAGCATTAGTAAAAAATACAATTTTGAGCAATGCTATTGCAGGAAATTCTAGGAATTTTTATATTATCCCAGATCCACATGATATCTATTCCGATTACAGCACTCACACCCACCTAGCCCCAAAAAGTATTTTGTAAGAGAGTCTTTTTGACCCAGTTATTTCTCATTCTTCCTGTGGTGCTGGTTTTCCCCATGATAATAATTCATCACTAACTCAGCCAATTTTGTGCCATATCTCTTAGTCCTGCCAAAAAATGTTAAGCTTGCAATCAGTCCTTTGAGAATCTCAGTTTCCTTTGATTTAAAGATACTCTCTGTTTCTTATGTAAATCCTAGCAAACATATATATATATGTACTAGGAAGAATCACAGATGGAAAAAAAAAAAAAGACGTTACGAAAAATGTAAAAACAAGCAAACAAAAGTCTAGCTATAGATATCAACTGCTCCCTGTTCTTTTTGTTGGAGAATTAACAAATAATATTGCTGCCAAATAACTGTGGTCTCAAATATTCAAATACAGCCTCAATACCTGCTACAGTGATCATAATAAAACTGAAATACCTCTATGTAGAGAAGTAGAACATTCTTCACTACAGAGAAATCAATGCAAATCAGCCTTTTGTTTTTTCTCAGCTGCTCCCCATAAAAGAACAAATTAGTCATTTTTGCAGGGAGATATGTTTGTGTAACTTAATAGAAATTTATGTCTTATCTCAGTTTCTGCTTCTAGATGTGCTTGAAAAAGAAAAGTCAAAGGTGCCTTTTTCCTACATAGGTCATAGATCCAGTATAGTGTGCTTCTCTATGTATCTCTTTTTGGAGGATTTAGACACAAAGTGACAGGTGAAATTAGAAATCTAAGCATTGGAATATTATCATGAATAAAATGAAATTTCCAAGTCCTACAAAAAATAAATGGTTATTTTCAGAAATTAGGGTTATAATCTTGTGCCTAGTAATGTAGAGAATTGCTTTCTTTACATGTGGTATATTATCTTAAACACAGTAGGTATCTGTATTAGTCGATTTCTGTCGCATATAACAAAATACCTGGAACTGGGTAATTTTATAAGAAAACAAAATTCATTGCTTAAGTTTTTTGGAGGCAGGGAATTCCAAAGTCTTGAGTACACATCTGATGAAGGCCTTGTTGGTGGTGACAGTGACACGGGGGTCTCACATCACAGATGACAGAGAAGAGAAAGAGAGAAACTCTCATGTGCTCTTCTTTTAAAGCCCTCAGAACCATGCCATGACAACCATTATTAATCCATTCACTATGGCACGGTCCTCCCAATCGAATCACCTCTTCAAGGCCCCACTTTTAGATTATCATAATAGGATTTCCCATCCTCAACAGTAACAGTAGAGATTAGGTTTCAATGAGTTTGTGGAGTAGGAACATTCAATCTACAACAGTATCAATATAATCTTTTCTGGCTTATGGAAAAATTTTATATTCATTTCACGAAAATTGTCAGAGAGAATGAGATTCCTCGCTCCCCAATGAAAAGATTAAAACCAGCAGAATGCTAGCCAGAATAGGAAGAAATAAAGCCTTCTTCTGAAGAGAGATCTTCAATTCAGTATCTCTGACACTCTGGTTTGTCCAACACAAACAAACAAAAAATTCAGCATGTCAATACCAGTACACACATGGCTATTTCAGGACTAAAGTTAAACAATGGATAAGGAAGTGCTTTGTAACTGGAAAATATTGTATATAAGCATGAAATATCATTAAAATGAAACTGAGCAATATCGAGAACTGATGTGATTATTTTCTCAGACATCATACTAGTAGATGTGCTTACAAACTTTCCATATACCTAAAATAACCCATCTCTGCATTTGTATGCTCTTTTGTTCAATTAATCCATCAACCATGTTTTAATCATGTTCTAAACATTATTTTGAGTGACAATTTTCGTGATGTGAAACTTTCTGTAGAAAATGAGGACATTTATTTAGTCTATAGTTTCTTTTTATTGTGAGCTTTAATTTCTAGTGTACCAGGTGTTACAGGACGGCTTGTGTATCCCCCAAATTCCTATGTTGAAGCCCTAACACCCAGTACTTCAGAATTTGACTGTGTTTAGAGATAGGACCTTTAAAGTGGTGATGGTGTTAAAATGAGGCTGCTGGGATGAGCCTTATTCCAATCTGACTGGTGTCTTTATAAGAAGAGAAAATTTGGACATCCAGAGACATCAGGGTGTGAGATCTCATAGGAAAAACAACATAGAGACAGAGAGAGAAGGCGGCGTTAAAATGAGGCTGCTGGGATGAGCCTTATTCCAATCTGACTGGTGTCTTTATAAGAAGAGAAAATTTGGACATGCAGAGACATCAGGGTGTGAGATCTCATAGGAAAAACAACATAGAGACAGAGAGAGAAGGCGGTCATCTACAACCAAGGAGAGAGGCCTCAGGGAAAAAGAAAAAAAAAAAAACTGCTGATACCTTGATCTTGGACTTCTATCCTCCAGAGCTATGAGAAATTAAATTTCTGTTGTTTAAACCAACTACCCTGGTATTTTGTTAGGACAGCTTTCGCACACTAATACAGCAGGATTTTGAGGGGAAAAAACTCTTTTATTGAATTCTATCTATAATGCATCTACAAACTGTAAAAATCATTTATACCTGTACTTGCCTCTGAAATCACAGAACGTACACATTTCAGCAGATTTTTCTACATTTAAAATTAAAAATTCACAATTTAAAGTTAGGTCTTAGATACAGGGTTTTTGTGTATTCCACCAAGTCGACAACAGTTGCTCACAAAATAGTCCTAAGGGCCTCCACTGCTTCAGCCTCTGATGTGGGTCACCAAAGTCATGACTCTGCTGCAGCCAGGAGGCTAAGAAGCCATTGAGAACCATGGGCTCTGGGTTCATTCCGCTGTTCTCCCCAGCCCATGATTCTACTCAATAACAATATGTCATATAATGTCATTCAAAAGAGTTCAAAGACAAATTACTCCATGGGTAGGTGCTTTGGTTAAACTATATATTTACGGTAATTGCTCCTCATTCCCCATTACTATTATACATGTATCCTTAAGAGTCTGTGAGTTTTGGCTTAGGGAAGGGGACAAAAGGTATTTGTTGTCAGGCTTTCTTCAGATGGGTATTTTACTTCATGGTCCCTCTCACATAAGCCGTGTAAATCCGTGTATCCTTGCTCTGTGTACATGTTTAGGATATGTTCTGCTATTTATCTCTTCCTTCCAAGGCCCTATTTTTGGGAGGTGATAAAATTCAGGCAGAAGTTTTTAAAAGATTCAACCTTAAATTTAATTAAAATGTCTGTTTATCACCAAACATAACAAGCCATAAATTATACAGATGTTTCAGTTTGGCTCTGCAAACATGTCACTTTGATCGATATAAATTTGGCTTCACTATTATTATATAGCAACAGTCTTGAAATTGACAGCTCAATGATATTTTCTCCCCCAACAGAATGAACTAAGCCTAAGATGGAGAGCTGTCAATTGAGTCTAACTAGGAAGTTTAGAAACAGAGGGCATGCAGGTCCCAAAGCAGGTAAAGCAAACTTGTAGAGAGTTTAAAATAGGATAAATTATTATGGGAAATATGAAATAAACATGAAGTTCTGCCATTTATATTGCCATTTCATATTATGGAGAAAAAATAGAGAGAAATGATAAAGGGGTAATAGGTTTTTACCTTTAGGTAAAAAAAGAAAGCAAGTCTGAGTATGCACTAAGAGAAAATCAAAGTGGGATTCACTGGCTATTGATGAGAGATAAACATGGAAAACCTATCAAGAAAACAAAAATGACTAATATAACTTTAAAGAAGGAGACTGAAAATAAAATAGCAATCTGGGCTAATATTGAAATTATTAATGAATAAATACGCTCTCTCTTAGTATTAACTCTAAGCTTATGTCAGTTTTCATTGGACAATATGTAAAAAGTTATTAAACATTCCCACAATAGAACTGAATTGAGCACTCAGCTGCTTTTACTTAAGGAAGAACTATGCAACTTCAGTGAATTTTCCTTCTTATAATTTTCAAATGTAAAGTGGTCAGAATAGAATTCTGAATGGCTGAGAAACACGAAAACCTCCTTTCCCCATTAAAGTATAAAGACATGCTTTATGTTGTCTGGATTTCATGAAGTCTGGCCTGCAGGTATAGAATCGGTATGTGCTAGGGGCCACAGTTTGTTTGAACTTGGCAGTCTTTATTGCCCATTTTAATTAATTTTCTTTGTCACATTCCGTATATTTCCTTTACTGCATTCAAGGGACTACACAGAGGTGCCCCGGGGTGGCTAATTTAACACCTGAAATTTCCATTATTTTTTTCCTATGTCTCAAATTGACTAGTGGGTGATGATGTGCGTGAGTGTGGCATAGAAAATTCCCATAGCAGGCATTTTGCTTCGGATAAGTTTGCTTGAAAAGCTCTTAATAGGGACAGAATATTTCCTTTGAAGTTCCTGGGCAGGACCTCTTGTAATTCCCGTGTTGCTTTTATTTAGCCAGAATATATAGCTACCCTAATGTTTGTTCTCAGTTCAAATCTCATTAGCTTGGTGTTTGCATTCACTACTTATGTAATGATGAAGAATTTTTTATTTGAATAAGGCCGCTGGGAATATATACATGTGCGCATGTACAGTGAATTGATTAGAAATTCTCTGTGTAGTTATGACTAAGAGGCAGAGAAATGAAGGCATAATATTATATTATACTTGGATTCAACTCCAAAACTCCAATTCAGGGCTGGATTCTTTGGGGAAATTCCACAATTGGCCCTCAATTTCCTTAGACATAAAATGGGGGGAAAAATAGTGCTTTGCTCCCAGAATTGCTATGTGAATTAAATTAAAGAATAAATAGAAAAGTAACTAGTAATCTGCAAAGCAATATAAACATTTTACTAGTTTTACATTAAGGAAACCAGTATAGCATGAGGTGTTAGAGTCACGCAGACCTGGATCCGAAGTTCCTCTCCACTTCTTACCAGCTGCTTGACTTCTCTGTGCCTCAATGTTTCTCATCTATAAAATGGGGATAATAATAGAACCTCTTCTCACAGGTTATTATAAGAACTAAATGAAAAAATCATAGAAAGCATTTACACAATGTTATTGCAGAGTAAATATTCAGTTTCTGATAGTTACATTACATTGTTCTTAGTGTAATATTTGGGTGGAGTCCTTGTACCTCTGACACAAGTCCTTGTGCCTTTGACATCCTGTGTATAGAAGCAGAAGCTCCTCTCCATTTAATCCTTAATGACTTCACATGTTAGAATGGCCTCTCTACATCATCTCTTTAACAAATCCAGCAATCACCCTACAGGGAATTCTTTTCCTTGCAGTTAACATGAGTCACATCAGAATTTGTGTGTTAATAGATCAGGGCTGAATGGGAGGAACTAAGTAAATCACTGCCTAGTTCCTTATAACTAAGGCAGAAAAAAAAAATAATGAAATAACCAAATGCATACATTTAGTCTGATAAAATCCATAATTTGTCAGACAAGCTGAAGCAGGCAGTAGAGTACCCAGAACATATTAATACATGAATAAATGAAATAATGAGTGAATAAATAAATGAATGAGAAATAGATACAGTAATTATAGAAGAGGGCTATTGGGGAACAATTATTTAAGCAGATGGGAAGGATTAAGAGTAACTTCTGTAAGCATTTGCCAGATGTGTGATAGAAGGAAGGGAGACCCAAGTAAGAGAAATGGGAGACAATGGAAAGGATTAACATAGAGCTAGGGTGCAACATTTCTTCACTGCAGCATCTCGAGCCCTGGTATCCTCACTTCAGGGCACATCCACTGTCTTCCCATCATTGACTTTGGCCACCTTTCACATTTTGCCTATAAATTAAGCTATGATAAAAAAAAAAAAAAAAAACAGTCTCCCAGAAGTGATACTTCCTTAAATTTAATAGACTAATGAGCACCTTCAGATCTGTTAGAGGTGCCTTTTTTCAAGAATAATCAATTAACACATATTTATTGAGAATATGCCATGTGTTACATGAGATAGAAACAAATTCTCTGGGAACCAAAATTCTACCTGCAAAAATGTAGCAATAATCCAAGTGGGAACACAGATGTTAGTGCTGTCTTTTTCTTTTTTTTTAAAGTGGGAAGAAGGAGATTGGAACATAATCACCAAACCATAAACAAAGAGTAACAAACTTTATTTCTTTCTCTCTCCTCTAATTTACTGAGTTCCTACAATCTTCCGGCTACATACCAGGAAGTATGGTAGACAACCAGCCCACAGTCATTGAAGCAGGAAATTGGAGGGGTTGCTACTCAACAACAAAAGGAGCTGTACGCATATGCACAACTATGAATAAATTTGCATGCTAATTTGCACAGGCTGTATTCATTTTTCATACAGTTAGACAGATGCAGTCGTTCCTGATTCTCCTCTCACTATACTCCCTCGTCCAAATCTTATTCCCATGTATAATCTTTCATTTAGCTAAGCATAAGGCTTTCTCTTTCAATTTTATTCAAACCTTAGTCTTCCATAATTCAACAGAAGAGTTGTGGGGAACCACAAATGATCCAGTGCATCATGGAAATAAAAATAAAGCCACTCAATTTTGTTAGAAAAATGATTCACTGCTCAGCCAAGGAAATCAATCACTAGGCTCAGTTGTCACTGCCTAGTTTCATGACGTGCTCTGGATCCATCTTCAGCAATAGTTTAAAGATTCTTTTTGCATTTACCATTATGTCCATTGGGAATATTCCTCCCGCCTTCTCATTTTATTGCTTGCTTTTCTTTGATTTTTATTTTTTTTTACCTTGTTTTGTGTATATTTTTCATATGAATTAAATCACTTATGGGTAATTATTGTTCATCTTCACCTCAGAGGTGACTAATCTGAAACTGAACACCAGCATGGATTGTGAGGGTCACCTAGGCAATGTTTTTGGCTGACTCAGCTAAATGTTCTTATGAACGAATCTCAGAGATTTAATCAGGTAGAGGCTCATTTCTCCCTCATATAACACATCAGTGCTAGTGTTTGATGGTGATTTGAGGCTCCTTCCATCTGTGACTTCATCATACCCTAGGGCCTTATAATCTCTGCATCCAGCTAGAAACAAGAGAGAAAGAAAATGTAGCCAATCATGCAGGAGCATTTATGGGCCAGGCCTGGAAATGAACATCACCCCAACTCCCAGTCCATTAGTGAAGACTCAGTCAATCTGCCACATAACAGAAAGGAAGAAAGGACATTCAAGCTAGCTTGAGCCTGGTGGGAGAGTGAAACATATCTGATGAACAGTTAGTCACCCTCTACCATGCACCTTAGAAAACATAATAATATCTATTTTTGCCACATAACAGAAAGGAAGAAAGGACATTCAAGCTAGCTTGAGCCTGGTGGGAGAGTGAAACACATCTGATGAACAGTTAGTCACCCTCTACCATGCACCTTAGAAAACATAATAATATCTATTTTAGTCAGCCCCACAACATAAAATATATACATCTGCTCTCCAAGAGAGCCAGCTTTAAGCCCTGCTATGATTTGAATGTTCCCACCAAAACTCTTGTTGAAATATAATCACCGTTGTAACGTAAGGTGTAGACTTTCAGAGGCAATTAGGCCATGAGGCCTCTGCCCTCATGAATGGATTAATGCTGTTATTATGGTAGTAGGTTAGTTATCTCAGGAGTGGGCTATTGATAAAGTTCAGCCTCATTTCTCTCTCTCTCCTGCATTCACTTCTGCCTTCTCCCATGGGATGACCCTTGCCAGATGCTCTTGAACTTCCCAGCCTCCAGAACTGTGAGCCAGATAAATTTCTGTTCATTATAAATTACTCAGTCTGTGGCACTCTGTTACAGCAGTAGAAAACAGACTAAGTCAAACCCTATTTAGTTACTGTGCCCAGTTAAAAGTTCACAATCTACAGGCAATACATAGTCCTCAGTAGTTCCCCATGGTGTAATGACATATGGACTAAAACGATATTATCTACCACTCACTAACACACATTATACAATATTAGAACAGGGAAGAAATAACTTAGTGAGTTTCCTCATTTACAAAAAAGAAGTTGTAACGTAAGGTGTAGACTTTCAGAGGCAATTAGGCCATGAGGCCTCTGCCCTCATGAATGGATTAATGCTGTTATTATGGAAGTAGGTTAGTTATCTCAGGAGTGGGCTATTGATAAAGTTCAGCCTCATTTCTCTCTCTCTCCTGCATTCACTTCTGCCTTCTCCCATGGGATGACCCTTGCCAGATGCTCTTGAACTTCCCAGCCTCCAGAACTGTGAGCCAGATAAATTTCTGTTCATTATAAATTACTCAGTCTGTGGCACTCTGTTACAGCAGTAGAAAACAGACTAAGTCAAACCCTATTTAGTTACTGTGCCCAGTTAAAAGTTCACAATCTACAGGCAATACATAGTCCTCAGTAGTTCCCCATGGTCTAATGACATATGGACTAAAACGATATTATCTACCACTCACTAACACACATTATACAATATTAGAACAGGGAAGAAATAACTTAGTGAGTTTCCTCATTTACAAAAAAGAAGAATGGGAGAAAACAGCAGACATTGGCCCATACAGATTCTGAATTGCTGCTGGGTCAACGTAAGGAAGATCCTCTACCCAGGAGAATGTGCGGAATTCGTTGATTTTATCAGATTCTGCTCTCTGAGAGACATTCCATTACTTCTTGCTCTCGGTAGTTCTTGGCTCTCTTGTCTCTGGATTGTTCTTCATTTTCTATTATTCTCCACAGCTAAGGATTGCCCAGAAA
>NW_007730028.1:84058-85257 GCF_000696425.1 Galeopterus variegatus
GGCCCATACAGATTCTGAATTGCTGCTGGGTCAACGTAAGGAAGATCCTCTACCCAGGAGAATGTGCGGAATTCGTTGATTTTATCAGATTCTGCTCTCTGAGAGACATTCCATTACTTCTTGCTCTCGGTAGTTCTTGGCTTTCTTGTCTCTGGATTGTTCTTCATTTTCTATTATTCTCCACAGCTAAGGATTGCCCAGAAAATCTGGGTATATGTCTGTTGTTTCTGCATAGTTAATAATAGCACTCCCTTCCATTCTTCAAAGCATCATGGGTTGGGCAATAAAATATATGGTTAAATCATCCATGGCCATGTGTAAAATGAGTATTGTGGAATATAGCCCTCTTGGGGTCTGTAATGTTTAGCAATCCCACCTCATGCCTACAACATTTGGGGAAGGTAAAGATTGTTTTAATGCGTGAACAATTGGATGATGTTTTTGGACGAGTAGGGGCCTGAGTTCATGCATTTTTTAAACTACTATTTCTTCAAAAACTTAGGATATTTCACTTTTTTTGAAACCCTGTATTGTAAACACTTCCTTATTTCTTAATTTAGACTAATATATATGAGTGAGAAAAAGTGATAACTTGGAAGGAGAATAAACTTAAAAATCAATTGTATTATTTTAAGTATGTGTCTATAATTTAAAGTAATTAATAAAATTGTGCTAAATGTATTTCTTGGCCTACATAATTGAAGTTCTTAGGGTTTGTGTCTAACACATGGTCCACAGTTAATTAACACCAGTTTCATCCTCCTATAGGACAATTTTAATGCATGCCATTTATATACCTGGCTCTCATAGCAGGCCAATTATCTTCACTAATATGGGCCAAATTTTTCTACATATAATCTGTAAATTTTGGACTAGAAACATTTTATGTTTTATTTCTCCTCCAAAATTTTCTTGTTTTCATTCTATATTTTTAATTAAGTTAATCATATTTTATAAAATTTCTTATTAACTATTTATGCACTTACTTTTTAATTGTGCTACATTGATTAAGTTACTTTTTCCTTGTTAAGTAATGGAAGATTAAAAGCACTAAATTTAATGAGTCAAATGCTTTAACACAACTTTCACAAACACTTGATTTTTCTTTACAAACCTAACTCCTTTTAAAAAAAAATTACAAACTGTTATTGTATGTACTTAAGGGGGACAATCTGATGTTTTGATACATATATATATAT